>NW_027415588.1:0-101931 GCF_964106895.1 Numenius arquata
AGCTCTCTCAGTCTCTCTTCACAGGGGAGGTGCTCCGTCCCTCCGATGGTTTTCGTGGCCCTCCGCTGGGCCCCTTCCAACAGGTCCACGTCCTTCCCGTGTCGAGGACTCCAAAGCTGGACACCGTACTCCAGGTGGGGTCTCGCGTGCGCAGAGTAGAGGGGGGTAGAATCGCCTCCCGTGACCCGCTGGCCACGCTTCTCTTGATGCAGCCCAGGGTGGGGTTGGCTTTCTGGGCTGCCAGCGCGCGTTGCCGGCTCGTACTGACGTGTAATAATGCTACTGACGTACCCTTACCAGCCTCGTGTTAAAAGAAGCAAGAAGCTGTAATATCCTTAATTTAGACAGTTTTTACGTGAAATGGTGCATCCTCACTGTTTTGTCACTTTCAGGAGCGAGCAATTGACCGAGAGCACGAGAGAGACCTTTTCCAGCAAGAGATAGGGAAGCCGGAACAACAGCTTAAGGTTCCACAAAGGATTCGGCCTGTCAGCGAGCATCAAACCGGAGAGGTAACGCGCGCTATTGCTTGTACTCAAGGGATCTAAATGGTACGCTGACAGCCGTTCGGATACCCTAGGGAAGCTGTTTTATGGTGTCCCTAACCTGCATCCGTTCGCAAGGCAGGAAAGGAAATCCCCCGAGATGAAAGGCTACGGTGTCGGGGGAACGTGGGGAAAGTGTGTTCTGGGTGTTTTTTGAGTCGGTCGGTTGGATGTTTTTAGTAGCAGACACACAGAAGCCTCGTAACTTTCAAAAAGACTCCCTCGCGTAACTTAATTTAGAAAATGGGGTTTTCAAAAGCCCGTGGAAACATTCAGGACTCCTGTAGCGATTCCCCCTGCTCTTGCGTCCTTTTGTGACATCCTGTTGGTAGCACGGGTACGGGCACCGCAGGAACGCAGTGACCAAGGGGTCACAGCCGAGACGTAGCGGCGCTCTCTGCGTGCGCCTCCCCGGGAGACGTCTGTCTCCCCTGAAACAATCTGGTGACCGCAGAAGGGCAGCTCGAGGAAGTCACAGCAACCTCTTAGGCCCAGCAAAAGCCAGAAAAGCGACAGCGGTGCAAACGCTGTGTGTTGTGAAGCTTTTTGCCTGTCTTGTTTGGTGACCTTTGGGTCAATTGAACTGCATTTTATTTTTTGGTGGGTTTTCTCCTGTCTTGCTTTTAGAGCAAGGCTGATATTTTTGCGTGATTCTCTCGCCCGATTTTCAGTCTTCAGCTTCTTCTCAGGTGGCACTGCGATTTTCAAAGAAAAGCTCTTCCTTTCGGTTCAGTTCAGTTGCTGTCGTTCGGTTCTTAAATGGTAGCAACGTTTAGTATTCTATATTAGATAGTTTATGACCACAGACAGTAATGGGACATACATGGATAGACGTGAAATGTAAGTTGTCAAAATATTTATTGCCTTACAATTCTCGGAGGTAGGGGTGTGTTTCCTGGGGTTTCAAAATCTATTTCACTAAAAAGGTTTGTAACAAATCCTGCAAAGTGTTCAGCCCGTACCGGGCGACCTGGCTGTCGTCAGCCTGTGCGTACAAGGAGTGGTGGGCCATTAGCCGAATGTGTGTTAACCGACACGCGTGGAGCAATTCCGCATCCGTCTGCTTCTGTGGCAAAGCGGGTGCCCGCTCCTGTCCTACGGACACGTTCCACAGAGGGGGGAGGCACAATTAGTTTTCCTGAATCCGGGATGTTCGTTTTGAGTTCGTTTTGTGATGCGTCTCCTCATAATTTGAGGCATGGGCAGCGTGTGAATTCCTAGTTAAAATTCTCACAGTTAAAAAGGCAAAACTTCTCCCGAGAAAAAAAATTTCAAATTTGATTGCATAATGAAACGAGGCCTGTTTTTCTGCACAGAAACGATTTGTGCGAATCGTCCTGAATTACAAGCGTGTATACCCAGATGTGTACACTCCAAGTTGGCAGATAGGCTGCAGCAGCAATGTAAAGCATGCTTTAAGGTGAAAGATGGCTGTAACTGTGATGAAAACTTTAAGGTTCGTACTAGATGCTTTTAAAGTAGGATTTTTCACAGGCAGGCGCAGCGGCAATTTTAGAGCCGAGTGGTGCCGAATATTACCCATTTACAGACAGAATTCTCGGTACTGTCTTAGATTTACATCGAATTTCTATCAAATGAGCCACCTAGCCTTCCTATATAGTATATTTTGGTGCCCCGATATTACTTGGCGTATTTCATAAGTATACCTTTTATGGCCGTTTCTCGTGCTTTTCCGAGAGAGCTGCTTTACTTTTTCATAGTTGCACGGTTTTTGAATGCCTCTTCTGCCTTTCAGATCTTCTCTTTCTCCTACGCCTTAAATACTCGTACAAGAACGTGCAGAAAATGTTATGTGCAGCTGTAACGTGCTTTGGGGTTTTTTTTGGTAGGATGAAATGGAAATACTGGGACTGGCGATCCAGAAGTCTGAAGAAGCCACCGTAAAGGACCGTCCCAGTGACTACCGTCGAGTTAGGATTATTAAAAGCACCAAAGCGACACGCTCGTAGAGATGGGGACTACCTCTGGACACGTGTTAATCCCGGTCAGGTGTCCTCGGGATACAGATGGTCTGCGCTTCCTGCTCTGACAAGACAGAAGCGATGAGCTTCAGGATGAGCTCCTGAAGACAAGAAAGAGGCCAGGTGCCGGGGTTCTTGTCTCTTTGTTTGTTTGTTTGTTTGTTTGTTTTGGGCGGGGGGTGGCGGGCGGGCGGGCGTGTGGCTTCCAAAACAGGGTGCGCGGTTGACTGCAGGTGGCAGCCTGCAGAGCTCTTTTGCTGCCTGACCTCGCCTTTTCTTTGTCACTCCTCTTTCACGGCATCTGCGCTGAAAGCCGGGGCGGTCAACGAAGAGACGTGGACAAAACGGGACGAACCGGCGCCGCTTCTGCCTGTTTTCCAGGCTTTGCCACGAACCAAGGAGCATCATCAGCCTCGTCACTGGTGGCGGCGAGTCCTGAGGTGGCTTAGGTGAGTCGAGCCTTCCAGGAACGTCCGTTGTCCGTAGCCTACGGCGTGTCATTTGGACGTCAGTCGGAAGGAGGTTTCCCTTTCTGAAAGGGCACCGGTTTCTCGTGCCAAGCGGTTGCCTCTCCTGAAGTTCCCACGAGAGGGGATCCTCGGAGACGATGCGCTGGGCAGCAGAAGTCATCAGCGAGGAGACGTCGCGCGCTCTATTAAATAGGGACAAAAAGAAAGACGATGTCCTTCCAAAGGCCCGAGCGCGGCACCTCTTCCGACGGCCGATGGCATGGCCGGCCTTTGGGCTCTGGGTCCCCCGTAACAGCGGGGACACGGCCAAACCCTGTTCCTCTGCGTGTTCGGCACAGCCAAAAGCCTTGGCCGGTCCGCCGGTCGTTTTCGGTAGCCTGGTGGACTGCGGCACCGGGGATTGGATTTCCCCCCGCCAAAAGTACAGCCGTTTGGGGAATCTCTTACCTTCCTGGTTTTTTCTATCGTAAAGGAGACTTTAAAAAAAGGGTTAAAGTCGTATAACGTGCAAACTGACTTGCAGGCTTTAAACGGCAACCGTCCACTGGCTGTAGCCTACAGCGTCTTAGGCGTCCCTAAGCGGCGAGGTATTTGTTCCAAATCTTTGAAAAGAGAGGCGACTGAAGGTAACGGGTTGGGTTTTTGGTTGGGTTTTTTTTCTAGTTTTTTTGTTTTTTGTTTTTCCCCCCCCTTTTCTTTAGGCGGAGCGCTCTGAAGAACCTGATTTCTGCCTGGCTTTCAGCGTCGCGTTTCCCCGGCAGTGCGGTAGCATCTCTCTCGGGCAGTGCCGCCGGCCAGATGTCCCTCCTCCTTGGGTAGGAGAGAAAGCAGCCCCCGGTCAAATGACAACTGCGCGTTCTGGAGACGGAGAGCGCAACGGTGGGGGTTCGGAGCTGTGCCAGTTGAATTAGCGCCGAAGAAAAAGTCCGAGGCTTTTCTAGCGTGAGTATTTTTCTTGGCCGTATCTAAACGCGCGCAGAGCTTTCCAGCGGCAGGGAAAGGGAAGGGAGGAGGCGCTTCCCCCCAGCGGGCGGAGGGTTTGTTACGCTGTTAGGCTGAGAAGGTGTTGCAAGTGGCACGGGTCAGTCTGAATAGGGACCTGAAGCGTCGGGATGGCTCCGGCTTTGGCAGGCCGTGCCGTCTTTGGAGCGGAGCTGTTTCCCCGCAATCCTCCTGTAGCTCAGCTCCTGTCCTGTCCCTCGGCCGGAGGGAATTCCTCTACTCTCTTCGGTGCTCTTTCGTTTGATGATGCTGATCTCCGGTTGGGGTTTGCTGTTTGTTTTGCAGGTGCCTCGTTGTCCACGTCTCGTGCTGCTCGACAGATGCCCCGGCCCGGGTTTGCAGCCGGTGGTGGAGCCGCCTGAGGGGAAGGGGCCAGCCCTGGGTCTGGTCGTTCGGTGCATTTTTTGGGGCGAATTAAAAAAACCGGGGTGTGTGTGTGTGGGGGGGTGGTGGTGTGATGATGTCATTTGGGGCAGCCGGATGTCAGCGGGGGAGCGACGGTGCGGCGGAGGAGCAGGTGAGTGGGGGTTAAGTGGGGTTCCCCCCACAAGAGGGTGGGTCACGGCCCCCAAACGCCTGAAAACTTGGTGCGGGGCAGGTGGTTGGGGTTTTGGGCGGTGGTGTTTAAAAAATGTTAAAAGCTGTATATGCGGGGGTGAGGCATTGGAGTAGAGAACAATCTCTCATTTTTCTGTGTGTTGAAAAATAATATTCCCTTACGTATATAAAAGGAGTTCCAAATACCAACCCGTATCTCTAAAGATTCTGTATTATTTAATGGGAGTTTAGACGACGGAAAGATTTTTTTAAAAGATTTATTTATAAAGAGAGATTGAAGCGTCAAAGCGGATGTCTGGACAGGTCGCTAGTCCAATTGGATGTTGTCTATCTATCGTGCGTGTTAATCTGTAAGTCTAAACAGATGTGACTCTTAGCAGACGTTCTGTCGAAGTGTATCAAGAGCATCCGTTTTCCCTAAGTCTTACCCACGGGTCGGTCAGTGCGGAGGCGTAAACGCCTGTGCTGTAGATGGTTCCAGACTGCAAAGAGAGCCTATCGCTAGAAGGGATTTCCAAACTGGCCCTCCCCTCTGCTCTCTCTTGCCGGCGTCCAAGCGCTTTCAAAAGCGCTTTAAGCAGGAGTGTTGATTCCCAGGAGGATAGGGAAGCTCTACAGAGAGACTTAGGTAGATTGGATCGTTGGGCCAACATCAGTGGTATGAGTTTCAAGAAGGGCAAGTGCCAGGTTCTGCGCGTGGGCCACAATAACCCCGAGCAGCGCTACAGGCTTGGGGAAACGTGGCTGGAAAACCACCTGGAAGAAAGAGACCTGGGGGTGCTAATGGACAAGCGGCTGAACGTGAGCCGGCAGTGTGCCCAGGTGGCCACGAAAGCCAACGGCATCCTGGCTTGTATTAGAAACAGCGTGAGCAGCAGAAGTAGGGAGGCGATTGTGCCCCTGTACTCGGCACTGGTGAGGCCACACCTGGAGTATTGCGTCCGGTTTTGGGCACCTCAATCCAAGAGAGATGTCGAGGTGCTGGAGCGAGTGCAGAGGAGGGCAACGAAGCTGGTGAAGGGCCTGGAAAACAAATCCTATGAAGAGCGGTTGAAGGAGCTGGGACTGTTTAGTATGAGGAAGAGGGGGCTGAGGGGAGACCTCGTCACTCTCTTAACACTACTTGAAAGGACACTGTAGAGAGGTCGGTGCTGGTCTCCTGGCACAGGTAGGTAACGACAGAACGAGAGGGAACGGCTTCAAGCTCCAACAGGGTAGGTTTAGACTGGACATTAGGAAAGAATGTTTCACAGAGGGAGTGGTCGGGCATTGGAACAGGCTACCCAGGGAGGTGGTCGAGTCACCATCCCTGGATGTGTTTAAGAACCGTCGAGATGTGGTGTTGGGGGATATGGTGTAGGGGAGAACTTTGTAGAGTAGGGTAGATGGTTGGACTCGATGATGCCAAGGGTCTCTTGCAACCTAGACGATTCTATGATTCTATGAAAAGCAGCCCCTTCCCCCGTTTCCCCTCCCGCCCTGGGGAGCTGGATCGGTGCAGCGGGACAGGAGGAAAAAAACCCAGCCCCGTTTTCCTGCAGGGACGCAAAGCTCCCCGATGTCTCTGTGGTGGATAAGGCGGCACCCCCGCCTGCCTTCCTGGACGCCGGCGGACTGGCTGCTGTCGCCCCCACGGCCCCCGGGGCCACGCGCAGAGCGCCGCGGCGTCCCTGGGGCTGGTTGCGGGGCGAACACCGGAGGTTTTTGGCGCCGAGGCGACGGCTGCGGCTGCCCGGACTGCGAGCGGGGACAGGGCAGAGAGCGGGAAGGCCTGCCCGCCGGTAAGTGGTCACGGTCCCTGGGTGGAGGGAAGCGGGCTGAGAGCGGTCACCGCTCATGGCCCCGGTGAGGTCTCAGAGGGGGACAAGGAAGGGGGCGTGGGCGTGGGCGCTGTCCGGCTGCCCGGTGCTTTCCGGCCGCTGCGGACCGGTCCGCAGCGATTTCTGGGCTGGCCGCCGTTTTCCCCCGGCCCCCTCCGGTTCCGGAGCGGCTCGGCCCGCCCATACCGCGCGCCCATTGGTCGCGGTGCCGTAAGCGGCGTCCGTCCTCTAGGAGCCCCCGTCCCATTGGTCGATCGCGCCGTCAATCTCCAGCGCCTCCCAGTCCGGCCAATCGGAGCGCGGCAGGCGATCCGACCAATCGGAGCGGGGCGGTCGCGTTGTGATTGGCTCGTCCTCCTGTCAATCCGCCCGGGGGCGGTTGCCATGGTGAGGAAGCCCCGCCTGGTCGCGCATGCGCAGTAGTAAGGACGGCGCCGCCCTCACTACTGCGCATGCGCCACAGGGCGGGGCGTCCTCACCATGGCAACCGCCCCCTGGCGGATTGACAGGAGGACGAGCCAATCACAGCGCGACCGCCGCGCTCCGATTGGTCGGATCGCCTGCCGCGCTCCGATTGGCCGGGGTGGGAGGCGCTGAAGATTGACGGCGCGACCGACCAATGGGACGGGCTCCCCGAGGACGGAAGCCGCTTCCGGCGCCGTGACCAATGGGCGCGCCGCATGGGCGGGCCGAGCCGCTCCGGAAGCGGAGGGGGCCGGGGGAAAATGGCGGCGCGCGCGGAAGCGGCTGCGGCGCGGCGCGGACCGGACCGCACCGCACCGCACCGCACCGCACCGGACCGGCGCGGGCGGAAAGCACCGGGCAGCCGGACAGCGTCGCGGTGCCGCTGGGCAGCGTCGCGGTGCCGCTGGACAGCGTCGAGGCCAGCGGGGGGGCGCGGGGAAGGCGGCCGGGGTCCCGAGGCGGCTCCGAGGGGAGACGGCGTTGCGGGGGGGCGGGCTGAGGCGTCTGGGGAGGTGCTCGCGGCTCCCGGGGCTGGCAAACGGGCTCGCGTGGCTGGTGTTGGGGCTTCAGCCGGAGAGGGAGTCGTGTGGCTTTGGGCTGAGGGGCGGGGGTGGAGTCCGGCGTTTTGGGGACTTGCGCAGAGGCTCAGCGGCTGGGTTTTGGGGCTCGGAAGGGGGCAGTAAGTGATGCGGTTTGGGGGCGGAGAGCAGAAGCCGTTTTGGCTGGTTCTGCAGGGGGGGTGGGCAGGAGGGCGTTGGGGGCTGCGGGGGAAAGCAGGGGCTGGGCGGGCTGCGGGGTGCTCAAACAGCAGGTGAGGTTTTCAAATCTGCAACTTGTAACTGTTGCAGCTTTATTCTGGCTTCCTCCATTTTTGCAAAAGCTTCTGTTGCTAGACAGAGCATTCCTCTGTGTATCAGCTACTTGAGCTAGTTTATTTCAATGCGTCTGATCAGGTTTGTCTGTTCAGCAAAGTGGCATTTAAAGGTGACGTTTCACCGGATGCCAGCGGCTGTGCCTTATTTCCAGTATAAAGATGTATTCCCCAAATATCAGAGTGGGATATAACAACTGCAGCTGGTCAAAAGTAACACTGAAATGCAAAATTTAGAATTTCTTTTTTCCCATTGGCTCCTCCTCAGTATGAACACAAAGTTAATTTCTATTCTTAATTCCTATTTATGCTACATATATGAAGGATGAACGCGAGGAAAGGAGACCATAAAATACTGGCCTATTGCTATTTGTATGCTGCGCTTTGAACAGAAGAGACAAAACTGTCCTTTTTGTGAAATAATACTGGCTGTATCAGTGCCGTCCTCGTGTTTTTATTCAAAAATGTGAGATTTGTTGCCCCGAATGGTGAGAGTAGTTTTTGTTAATGGAAGTCGCAAGAGGTTCTGCCACCTTAAAAACCATAGAATCGTAGAATGGTTAGAATTGGAAGGGACCTTCAAGATCATCGTGTTGCAGCCCCCCTGCCTTGGGCAGGGACGCCTCCACTAGAGCGGGTTGCTCAAAGCCCCGTCCAGCCTGGCCTTAAACACTTCCAGGGATGGGGCATCCACAGCTTCCCCGGGCAACCTGTTCCAGTGCCTCACCACCCTCACGGTAAAGAATTTCCTCCTAACATCTAGTCTGAATCTCCCCTCTTCCGATTTAAAACCGTTACCCCTTGTCCTGTCGCTACCTTTCCCGACAGAGAGTCCCTCTCCGGCTCTCCCGTAGGCTCCCTTCAGATATTGGAAGGCTGCTCTGAGGTCTCCCCGGAGCCTTCTCTTCTCCAGGCTGAACAACCCCAGCTCTCTCAGTCTCTCTTCACAGGGGAGGTGCTCCGTCCCTCCGATGGTTTTCGTGGCCCTCCGCTGGGCCCCTTCCAACAGGTCCACGTCCTTCCCGTGTCGAGGACTCCAAAGCTGGACACCGTACTCCAGGTGGGGTCTCGCGTGCGCAGAGTAGAGGGGGGTAGAATCGCCTCCCGTGACCCGCTGGCCACGCTTCTCTTGATGCAGCCCAGGGTGGGGTTGGCTTTCTGGGCTGCCAGCGCGCGTTGCCGGCTCGTACTGACGTGTAATAATGCTACTGACGTACCCTTACCAGCCTCGTGTTAAAAGAAGCAAGAAGCTGTAATATCCTTAATTTAGACAGTTTTTACGTGAAATGGTGCATCCTCACTGTTTTGTCACTTTCAGGAGCGAGCAATTGACCGAGAGCACGAGAGAGACCTTTTCCAGCAAGAGATAGGGAAGCCGGAACAACAGCTTAAGGTTCCACAAAGGATTCGGCCTGTCAGCGAGCATCAAACCGGAGAGGTAACGCGCGCTATTGCTTGTACTCAAGGGATCTAAATGGTACGCTGACAGCCGTTCGGATACCCTAGGGAAGCTGTTTTATGGTGTCCCTAACCTGCATCCGTTCGCAAGGCAGGAAAGGAAATCCCCCGAGATGAAAGGCTACGGTGTCGGGGGAACGTGGGGAAAGTGTGTTCTGGGTGTTTTTTGAGTCGGTCGGTTGGATGTTTTTAGTAGCAGACACACAGAAGCCTCGTAACTTTCAAAAAGACTCCCTCGCGTAACTTAATTTAGAAAATGGGGTTTTCAAAAGCCCGTGGAAACATTCAGGACTCCTGTAGCGATTCCCCCTGCTCTTGCGTCCTTTTGTGACATCCTGTTGGTAGCACGGGTACGGGCACCGCAGGAACGCAGTGACCAAGGGGTCACAGCCGAGACGTAGCGGCGCTCTCTGCGTGCGCCTCCCCGGGAGACGTCTGTCTCCCCTGAAACAATCTGGTGACCGCAGAAGGGCAGCTCGAGGAAGTCACAGCAACCTCTTAGGCCCAGCAAAAGCCAGAAAAGCGACAGCGGTGCAAACGCTGTGTGTTGTGAAGCTTTTTGCCTGTCTTGTTTGGTGACCTTTGGGTCAATTGAACTGCATTTTATTTTTTGGTGGGTTTTCTCCTGTCTTGCTTTTAGAGCAAGGCTGATATTTTTGCGTGATTCTCTCGCCCGATTTTCAGTCTTCAGCTTCTTCTCAGGTGGCACTGCGATTTTCAAAGAAAAGCTCTTCCTTTCGGTTCAGTTCAGTTGCTGTCGTTCGGTTCTTAAATGGTAGCAACGTTTAGTATTCTATATTAGATAGTTTATGACCACAGACAGTAATGGGACATACATGGATAGACGTGAAATGTAAGTTGTCAAAATATTTATTGCCTTACAATTCTCGGAGGTAGGGGTGTGTTTCCTGGGGTTTCAAAATCTATTTCACTAAAAAGGTTTGTAACAAATCCTGCAAAGTGTTCAGCCCGTACCGGGCGACCTGGCTGTCGTCAGCCTCTGCGTACAAGGAGTGGTGGGCCATTAGCCGAATGTGTGTTAACCGACACGCGTGGAGCAATTCCGCATCCGTCTGCTTCTGTGGCAAAGCGGGTGCCCGCTCCTGTCCTACGGACACGTTCCACAGAGGGGGGAGGCACAATTAGTTTTCCTGAATCCGGGATGTTCGTTTTGAGTTCGTTTTGTGATGCGTCTCCTCATAATTTGAGGCATGGGCAGCGTGTGAATTCCTAGTTAAAATTCTCACAGTTAAAAAGGCAAAACTTCTCCCGAGAAAAAAAATTTCAAATTTGATTGCATAATGAAACGAGGCCTGTTTTTCTGCACAGAAACGATTTGTGCGAATCGTCCTGAATTACAAGCGTGTATACCCAGATGTGTACACTCCAAGTTGGCAGATAGGCTGCAGCAGCAATGTAAAGCATGCTTTAAGGTGAAAGATGGCTGTAACTGTGATGAAAACTTTAAGGTTCGTACTAGATGCTTTTAAAGTAGGATTTTTCACAGGCAGGCGCAGCGGCAATTTTAGAGCCGAGTGGTGCCGAATATTACCCATTTACAGACAGAATTCTCGGTACTGTCTTAGATTTACATCGAATTTCTATCAAATGAGCCACCTAGCCTTCCTATATAGTATATTTTGGTGCCCCGATATTACTTGGCGTATTTCATAAGTATACCTTTTATGGCCGTTTCTCGTGCTTTTCCGAGAGAGCTGCTTTACTTTTTCATAGTTGCACGGTTTTTGAATGCCTCTTCTGCCTTTCAGATCTTCTCTTTCTCCTACGCCTTAAATACTCGTACAAGAACGTGCAGAAAATGTTATGTGCAGCTGTAACGTGCTTTGGGGTTTTTTTTGGTAGGATGAAATGGAAATACTGGGACTGGCGATCCAGAAGTCTGAAGAAGCCACCGTAAAGGACCGTCCCAGTGACTACCGTCGAGTTAGGATTATTAAAAGCACCAAAGCGACACGCTCGTAGAGATGGGGACTACCTCTGGACACGTGTTAATCCCGGTCAGGTGTCCTCGGGATACAGATGGTCTGCGCTTCCTGCTCTGACAAGACAGAAGCGATGAGCTTCAGGATGAGCTCCTGAAGACAAGAAAGAGGCCAGGTGCCGGGGTTCTTGTCTCTTTGTTTGTTTGTTTGTTTGTTTGTTTTGGGCGGGGGGTGGCGGGCGGGCGGGCGTGTGGCTTCCAAAACAGGGTGCGCGGTTGACTGCAGGTGGCAGCCTGCAGAGCTCTTTTGCTGCCTGACCTCGCCTTTTCTTTGTCACTCCTCTTTCACGGCATCTGCGCTGAAAGCCGGGGCGGTCAACGAAGAGACGTGGACAAAACGGGACGAACCGGCGCCGCTTCTGCCTGTTTTCCAGGCTTTGCCACGAACCAAGGAGCATCATCAGCCTCGTCACTGGTGGCGGCGAGTCCTGAGGTGGCTTAGGTGAGTCGAGCCTTCCAGGAACGTCCGTTGTCCGTAGCCTACGGCGTGTCATTTGGACGTCAGTCGGAAGGAGGTTTCCCTTTCTGAAAGGGCACCGGTTTCTCGTGCCAAGCGGTTGCCTCTCCTGAAGTTCCCACGAGAGGGGATCCTCGGAGACGATGCGCTGGGCAGCAGAAGTCATCAGCGAGGAGACGTCGCGCGCTCTATTAAATAGGGACAAAAAGAAAGACGATGTCCTTCCAAAGGCCCGAGCGCGGCACCTCTTCCGACGGCCGATGGCATGGCCGGCCTTTGGGCTCTGGGTCCCCCGTAACAGCGGGGACACGGCCAAACCCTGTTCCTCTGCGTGTTCGGCACAGCCAAAAGCCTTGGCCGGTCCGCCGGTCGTTTTCGGTAGCCTGGTGGACTGCGGCACCGGGGATTGGATTTCCCCCCGCCAAAAGTACAGCCGTTTGGGGAATCTCTTACCTTCCTGGTTTTTTCTATCGTAAAGGAGACTTTAAAAAAAGGGTTAAAGTCGTATAACGTGCAAACTGACTTGCAGGCTTTAAACGGCAACCGTCCACTGGCTGTAGCCTACAGCGTCTTAGGCGTCCCTAAGCGGCGAGGTATTTGTTCCAAATCTTTGAAAAGAGAGGCGACTGAAGGTAACGGGTTGGGTTTTTGGTTGGGTTTTTTTTCTAGTTTTTTTGTTTTTTGTTTTTCCCCCCCCTTTTCTTTAGGCGGAGCGCTCTGAAGAACCTGATTTCTGCCTGGCTTTCAGCGTCGCGTTTCCCCGGCAGTGCGGTAGCATCTCTCTCGGGCAGTGCCGCCGGCCAGATGTCCCTCCTCCTTGGGTAGGAGAGAAAGCAGCCCCCGGTCAAATGACAACTGCGCGTTCTGGAGACGGAGAGCGCAACGGTGGGGGTTCGGAGCTGTGCCAGTTGAATTAGCGCCGAAGAAAAAGTCCGAGGCTTTTCTAGCGTGAGTATTTTTCTTGGCCGTATCTAAACGCGCGCAGAGCTTTCCAGCGGCAGGGAAAGGGAAGGGAGGAGGCGCTTCCCCCCAGCGGGCGGAGGGTTTGTTACGCTGTTAGGCTGAGAAGGTGTTGCAAGTGGCACGGGTCAGTCTGAATAGGGACCTGAAGCGTCGGGATGGCTCCGGCTTTGGCAGGCCGTGCCGTCTTTGGAGCGGAGCTGTTTCCCCGCAATCCTCCTGTAGCTCAGCTCCTGTCCTGTCCCTCGGCCGGAGGGAATTCCTCTACTCTCTTCGGTGCTCTTTCGTTTGATGATGCTGATCTCCGGTTGGGGTTTGCTGTTTGTTTTGCAGGTGCCTCGTTGTCCACGTCTCGTGCTGCTCGACAGATGCCCCGGCCCGGGTTTGCAGCCGGTGGTGGAGCCGCCTGAGGGGAAGGGGCCAGCCCTGGGTCTGGTCGTTCGGTGCATTTTTTGGGGCGAATTAAAAAAACCGGGGTGTGTGTGTGTGGGGGGGTGGTGGTGTGATGATGTCATTTGGGGCAGCCGGATGTCAGCGGGGGAGCGACGGTGCGGCGGAGGAGCAGGTGAGTGGGGGTTAAGTGGGGTTCCCCCCACAAGAGGGTGGGTCACGGCCCCCAAACGCCTGAAAACTTGGTGCGGGGCAGGTGGTTGGGGTTTTGGGCGGTGGTGTTTAAAAAATGTTAAAAGCTGTATATGCGGGGGTGAGGCATTGGAGTAGAGAACAATCTCTCATTTTTCTGTGTGTTGAAAAATAATATTCCCTTACGTATATAAAAGGAGTTCCAAATACCAACCCGTATCTCTAAAGATTCTGTATTATTTAATGGGAGTTTAGACGACGGAAAGATTTTTTTAAAAGATTTATTTATAAAGAGAGATTGAAGCGTCAAAGCGGATGTCTGGACAGGTCGCTAGTCCAATTGGATGTTGTCTATCTATCGTGCGTGTTAATCTGTAAGTCTAAACAGATGTGACTCTTAGCAGACGTTCTGTCGAAGTGTATCAAGAGCATCCGTTTTCCCTAAGTCTTACCCACGGGTCGGTCAGTGCGGAGGCGTAAACGCCTGTGCTGTAGATGGTTCCAGACTGCAAAGAGAGCCTATCGCTAGAAGGGATTTCCAAACTGGCCCTCCCCTCTGCTCTCTCTTGCCGGCGTCCAAGCGCTTTCAAAAGCGCTTTAAGCAGGAGTGTTGATTCCCAGGAGGATAGGGAAGCTCTACAGAGAGACTTAGGTAGATTGGATCGTTGGGCCAACATCAGTGGTATGAGTTTCAAGAAGGGCAAGTGCCAGGTTCTGCGCGTGGGCCACAATAACCCCGAGCAGCGCTACAGGCTTGGGGAAACGTGGCTGGAAAACCACCTGGAAGAAAGAGACCTGGGGGTGCTAATGGACAAGCGGCTGAACGTGAGCCGGCAGTGTGCCCAGGTGGCCACGAAAGCCAACGGCATCCTGGCTTGTATTAGAAACAGCGTGAGCAGCAGAAGTAGGGAGGCGATTGTGCCCCTGTACTCGGCACTGGTGAGGCCACACCTGGAGTATTGCGTCCGGTTTTGGGCACCTCAATCCAAGAGAGATGTCGAGGTGCTGGAGCGAGTGCAGAGGAGGGCAACGAAGCTGGTGAAGGGCCTGGAAAACAAATCCTATGAAGAGCGGTTGAAGGAGCTGGGACTGTTTAGTATGAGGAAGAGGGGGCTGAGGGGAGACCTCGTCACTCTCTTAACACTACTTGAAAGGACACTGTAGAGAGGTCGGTGCTGGTCTCCTGGCACAGGTAGGTAACGACAGAACGAGAGGGAACGGCTTCAAGCTCCAACAGGGTAGGTTTAGACTGGACATTAGGAAAGAATGTTTCACAGAGGGAGTGGTCGGGCATTGGAACAGGCTACCCAGGGAGGTGGTCGAGTCACCATCCCTGGATGTGTTTAAGAACCGTCGAGATGTGGTGTTGGGGGATATGGTGTAGGGGAGAACTTTGTAGAGTAGGGTAGATGGTTGGACTCGATGATGCCAAGGGTCTCTTGCAACCTAGACGATTCTATGATTCTATGAAAAGCAGCCCCTTCCCCCGTTTCCCCTCCCGCCCTGGGGAGCTGGATCGGTGCAGCGGGACAGGAGGAAAAAAACCCAGCCCCGTTTTCCTGCAGGGACGCAAAGCTCCCCGATGTCTCTGTGGTGGATAAGGCGGCACCCCCGCCTGCCTTCCTGGACGCCGGCGGACTGGCTGCTGTCGCCCCCACGGCCCCCGGGGCCACGCGCAGAGCGCCGCGGCGTCCCTGGGGCTGGTTGCGGGGCGAACACCGGAGGTTTTTGGCGCCGAGGCGACGGCTGCGGCTGCCCGGACTGCGAGCGGGGACAGGGCAGAGAGCGGGAAGGCCTGCCCGCCGGTAAGTGGTCACGGTCCCTGGGTGGAGGGAAGCGGGCTGAGAGCGGTCACCGCTCATGGCCCCGGTGAGGTCTCAGAGGGGGACAAGGAAGGGGGCGTGGGCGTGGGCGCTGTCCGGCTGCCCGGTGCTTTCCGGCCGCTGCGGACCGGTCCGCAGCGATTTCTGGGCTGGCCGCCGTTTTCCCCCGGCCCCCTCCGGTTCCGGAGCGGCTCGGCCCGCCCATACCGCGCGCCCATTGGTCGCGGTGCCGTAAGCGGCGTCCGTCCTCTAGGAGCCCCCGTCCCATTGGTCGATCGCGCCGTCAATCTCCAGCGCCTCCCAGTCCGGCCAATCGGAGCGCGGCAGGCGATCCGACCAATCGGAGCGGGGCGGTCGCGTTGTGATTGGCTCGTCCTCCTGTCAATCCGCCCGGGGGCGGTTGCCATGGTGAGGAAGCCCCGCCTGGTCGCGCATGCGCAGTAGTAAGGACGGCGCCGCCCTCACTACTGCGCATGCGCCACAGGGCGGGGCGTCCTCACCATGGCAACCGCCCCCTGGCGGATTGACAGGAGGACGAGCCAATCACAGCGCGACCGCCGCGCTCCGATTGGTCGGATCGCCTGCCGCGCTCCGATTGGCCGGGGTGGGAGGCGCTGAAGATTGACGGCGCGACCGACCAATGGGACGGGCTCCCCGAGGACGGAAGCCGCTTCCGGCGCCGTGACCAATGGGCGCGCCGCATGGGCGGGCCGAGCCGCTCCGGAAGCGGAGGGGGCCGGGGGAAAATGGCGGCGCGCGCGGAAGCGGCTGCGGCGCGGCGCGGACCGGACCGCACCGCACCGCACCGCACCGCACCGGACCGGCGCGGGCGGAAAGCACCGGGCAGCCGGACAGCGTCGCGGTGCCGCTGGGCAGCGTCGCGGTGCCGCTGGACAGCGTCGAGGCCAGCGGGGGGGCGCGGGGAAGGCGGCCGGGGTCCCGAGGCGGCTCCGAGGGGAGACGGCGTTGCGGGGGGGCGGGCTGAGGCGTCTGGGGAGGTGCTCGCGGCTCCCGGGGCTGGCAAACGGGCTCGCGTGGCTGGTGTTGGGGCTTCAGCCGGAGAGGGAGTCGTGTGGCTTTGGGCTGAGGGGCGGGGGTGGAGTCCGGCGTTTTGGGGACTTGCGCAGAGGCTCAGCGGCTGGGTTTTGGGGCTCGGAAGGGGGCAGTAAGTGATGCGGTTTGGGGGCGGAGAGCAGAAGCCGTTTTGGCTGGTTCTGCAGGGGGGGTGGGCAGGAGGGCGTTGGGGGCTGCGGGGGAAAGCAGGGGCTGGGCGGGCTGCGGGGTGCTCAAACAGCAGGTGAGGTTTTCAAATCTGCAACTTGTAACTGTTGCAGCTTTATTCTGGCTTCCTCCATTTTTGCAAAAGCTTCTGTTGCTAGACAGAGCATTCCTCTGTGTATCAGCTACTTGAGCTAGTTTATTTCAATGCGTCTGATCAGGTTTGTCTGTTCAGCAAAGTGGCATTTAAAGGTGACGTTTCACCGGATGCCAGCGGCTGTGCCTTATTTCCAGTATAAAGATGTATTCCCCAAATATCAGAGTGGGATATAACAACTGCAGCTGGTCAAAAGTAACACTGAAATGCAAAATTTAGAATTTCTTTTTTCCCATTGGCTCCTCCTCAGTATGAACACAAAGTTAATTTCTATTCTTAATTCCTATTTATGCTACATATATGAAGGATGAACGCGAGGAAAGGAGACCATAAAATACTGGCCTATTGCTATTTGTATGCTGCGCTTTGAACAGAAGAGACAAAACTGTCCTTTTTGTGAAATAATACTGGCTGTATCAGTGCCGTCCTCGTGTTTTTATTCAAAAATGTGAGATTTGTTGCCCCGAATGGTGAGAGTAGTTTTTGTTAATGGAAGTCGCAAGAGGTTCTGCCACCTTAAAAACCATAGAATCGTAGAATGGTTAGAATTGGAAGGGACCTTCAAGATCATCGTGTTGCAGCCCCCCTGCCTTGGGCAGGGACGCCTCCACTAGAGCGGGTTGCTCAAAGCCCCGTCCAGCCTGGCCTTAAACACTTCCAGGGATGGGGCATCCACAGCTTCCCCGGGCAACCTGTTCCAGTGCCTCACCACCCTCACGGTAAAGAATTTCCTCCTAACATCTAGTCTGAATCTCCCCTCTTCCGATTTAAAACCGTTACCCCTTGTCCTGTCGCTACCTTTCCCGACAGAGAGTCCCTCTCCGGCTCTCCCGTAGGCTCCCTTCAGATATTGGAAGGCTGCTCTGAGGTCTCCCCGGAGCCTTCTCTTCTCCAGGCTGAACAACCCCAGCTCTCTCAGTCTCTCTTCACAGGGGAGGTGCTCCGTCCCTCCGATGGTTTTCGTGGCCCTCCGCTGGGCCCCTTCCAACAGGTCCACGTCCTTCCCGTGTCGAGGACTCCAAAGCTGGACACCGTACTCCAGGTGGGGTCTCGCGTGCGCAGAGTAGAGGGGGGTAGAATCGCCTCCCGTGACCCGCTGGCCACGCTTCTCTTGATGCAGCCCAGGGTGGGGTTGGCTTTCTGGGCTGCCAGCGCGCGTTGCCGGCTCGTACTGACGTGTAATAATGCTACTGACGTACCCTTACCAGCCTCGTGTTAAAAGAAGCAAGAAGCTGTAATATCCTTAATTTAGACAGTTTTTACGTGAAATGGTGCATCCTCACTGTTTTGTCACTTTCAGGAGCGAGCAATTGACCGAGAGCACGAGAGAGACCTTTTCCAGCAAGAGATAGGGAAGCCGGAACAACAGCTTAAGGTTCCACAAAGGATTCGGCCTGTCAGCGAGCATCAAACCGGAGAGGTAACGCGCGCTATTGCTTGTACTCAAGGGATCTAAATGGTACGCTGACAGCCGTTCGGATACCCTAGGGAAGCTGTTTTATGGTGTCCCTAACCTGCATCCGTTCGCAAGGCAGGAAAGGAAATCCCCCGAGATGAAAGGCTACGGTGTCGGGGGAACGTGGGGAAAGTGTGTTCTGGGTGTTTTTTGAGTCGGTCGGTTGGATGTTTTTAGTAGCAGACACACAGAAGCCTCGTAACTTTCAAAAAGACTCCCTCGCGTAACTTAATTTAGAAAATGGGGTTTTCAAAAGCCCGTGGAAACATTCAGGACTCCTGTAGCGATTCCCCCTGCTCTTGCGTCCTTTTGTGACATCCTGTTGGTAGCACGGGTACGGGCACCGCAGGAACGCAGTGACCAAGGGGTCACAGCCGAGACGTAGCGGCGCTCTCTGCGTGCGCCTCCCCGGGAGACGTCTGTCTCCCCTGAAACAATCTGGTGACCGCAGAAGGGCAGCTCGAGGAAGTCACAGCAACCTCTTAGGCCCAGCAAAAGCCAGAAAAGCGACAGCGGTGCAAACGCTGTGTGTTGTGAAGCTTTTTGCCTGTCTTGTTTGGTGACCTTTGGGTCAATTGAACTGCATTTTATTTTTTGGTGGGTTTTCTCCTGTCTTGCTTTTAGAGCAAGGCTGATATTTTTGCGTGATTCTCTCGCCCGATTTTCAGTCTTCAGCTTCTTCTCAGGTGGCACTGCGATTTTCAAAGAAAAGCTCTTCCTTTCGGTTCAGTTCAGTTGCTGTCGTTCGGTTCTTAAATGGTAGCAACGTTTAGTATTCTATATTAGATAGTTTATGACCACAGACAGTAATGGGACATACATGGATAGACGTGAAATGTAAGTTGTCAAAATATTTATTGCCTTACAATTCTCGGAGGTAGGGGTGTGTTTCCTGGGGTTTCAAAATCTATTTCACTAAAAAGGTTTGTAACAAATCCTGCAAAGTGTTCAGCCCGTACCGGGCGACCTGGCTGTCGTCAGCCTCTGCGTACAAGGAGTGGTGGGCCATTAGCCGAATGTGTGTTAACCGACACGCGTGGAGCAATTCCGCATCCGTCTGCTTCTGTGGCAAAGCGGGTGCCCGCTCCTGTCCTACGGACACGTTCCACAGAGGGGGGAGGCACAATTAGTTTTCCTGAATCCGGGATGTTCGTTTTGAGTTCGTTTTGTGATGCGTCTCCTCATAATTTGAGGCATGGGCAGCGTGTGAATTCCTAGTTAAAATTCTCACAGTTAAAAAGGCAAAACTTCTCCCGAGAAAAAAAATTTCAAATTTGATTGCATAATGAAACGAGGCCTGTTTTTCTGCACAGAAACGATTTGTGCGAATCGTCCTGAATTACAAGCGTGTATACCCAGATGTGTACACTCCAAGTTGGCAGATAGGCTGCAGCAGCAATGTAAAGCATGCTTTAAGGTGAAAGATGGCTGTAACTGTGATGAAAACTTTAAGGTTCGTACTAGATGCTTTTAAAGTAGGATTTTTCACAGGCAGGCGCAGCGGCAATTTTAGAGCCGAGTGGTGCCGAATATTACCCATTTACAGACAGAATTCTCGGTACTGTCTTAGATTTACATCGAATTTCTATCAAATGAGCCACCTAGCCTTCCTATATAGTATATTTTGGTGCCCCGATATTACTTGGCGTATTTCATAAGTATACCTTTTATGGCCGTTTCTCGTGCTTTTCCGAGAGAGCTGCTTTACTTTTTCATAGTTGCACGGTTTTTGAATGCCTCTTCTGCCTTTCAGATCTTCTCTTTCTCCTACGCCTTAAATACTCGTACAAGAACGTGCAGAAAATGTTATGTGCAGCTGTAACGTGCTTTGGGGTTTTTTTTGGTAGGATGAAATGGAAATACTGGGACTGGCGATCCAGAAGTCTGAAGAAGCCACCGTAAAGGACCGTCCCAGTGACTACCGTCGAGTTAGGATTATTAAAAGCACCAAAGCGACACGCTCGTAGAGATGGGGACTACCTCTGGACACGTGTTAATCCCGGTCAGGTGTCCTCGGGATACAGATGGTCTGCGCTTCCTGCTCTGACAAGACAGAAGCGATGAGCTTCAGGATGAGCTCCTGAAGACAAGAAAGAGGCCAGGTGCCGGGGTTCTTGTCTCTTTGTTTGTTTGTTTGTTTGTTTGTTTTGGGCGGGGGGTGGCGGGCGGGCGGGCGGGCGTGTGGCTTCCAAAACAGGGTGCGCGGTTGACTGCAGGTGGCAGCCTGCAGAGCTCTTTTGCTGCCTGACCTCGCCTTTTCTTTGTCACTCCTCTTTCACGGCATCTGCGCTGAAAGCCGGGGCGGTCAACGAAGAGACGTGGACAAAACGGGACGAACCGGCGCCGCTTCTGCCTGTTTTCCAGGCTTTGCCACGAACCAAGGAGCATCATCAGCCTCGTCACTGGTGGCGGCGAGTCCTGAGGTGGCTTAGGTGAGTCGAGCCTTCCAGGAACGTCCGTTGTCCGTAGCCTACGGCGTGTCATTTGGACGTCAGTCGGAAGGAGGTTTCTCTTTCTGAAAGGGCACCGGTTTCTCGTGCCAAGCGGTTGCCTCTCCTGAAGTTCCCACGAGAGGGGATCCTCGGAGACGATGCGCTGGGCAGCAGAAGTCATCAGCGAGGAGACGTCGCGCGCTCTATTAAATAGGGACAAAAAGAAAGACGATGTCCTTCCAAAGGCCCGAGCGCGGCACCTCTTCCGACGGCCGATGGCATGGCCGGCCTTTGGGCTCTGGGTCCCCCGTAACAGCGGGGACACGGCCAAACCCTGTTCCTCTGCGTGTTCGGCACAGCCAAAAGCCTTGGCCGGTCCGCCGGTCGTTTTCGGTAGCCTGGTGGACTGCGGCACCGGGGATTGGATTTCCCCCCGCCAAAAGTACAGCCGTTTGGGGAATCTCTTACCTTCCTGGTTTTTTCTATCGTAAAGGAGACTTTAAAAAAAGGGTTAAAGTCGTATAACGTGCAAACTGACTTGCAGGCTTTAAACGGCAACCGTCCACTGGCTGTAGCCTACAGCGTCTTAGGCGTCCCTAAGCGGCGAGGTATTTGTTCCAAATCTTTGAAAAGAGAGGCGACTGAAGGTAACGGGTTGGGTTTTTGGTTGGGTTTTTTTTCTAGTTTTTTTGTTTTTTGTTTTTCCCCCCCCTTTTCTTTAGGCGGAGCGCTCTGAAGAACCTGATTTCTGCCTGGCTTTCAGCGTCGCGTTTCCCCGGCAGTGCGGTAGCATCTCTCTCGGGCAGTGCCGCCGGCCAGATGTCCCTCCTCCTTGGGTAGGAGAGAAAGCAGCCCCCGGTCAAATGACAACTGCGCGTTCTGGAGACGGAGAGCGCAACGGTGGGGGTTCGGAGCTGTGCCAGTTGAATTAGCGCCGAAGAAAAAGTCCGAGGCTTTTCTAGCGTGAGTATTTTTCTTGGCCGTATCTAAACGCGCGCAGAGCTTTCCAGCGGCAGGGAAAGGGAAGGGAGGAGGCGCTTCCCCCCAGCGGGCGGAGGGTTTGTTACGCTGTTAGGCTGAGAAGGTGTTGCAAGTGGCACGGGTCAGTCTGAATAGGGACCTGAAGCGTCGGGATGGCTCCGGCTTTGGCAGGCCGTGCCGTCTTTGGAGCGGAGCTGTTTCCCCGCAATCCTCCTGTAGCTCAGCTCCTGTCCTGTCCCTCGGCCGGAGGGAATTCCTCTACTCTCTTCGGTGCTCTTTCGTTTGATGATGCTGATCTCCGGTTGGGGTTTGCTGTTTGTTTTGCAGGTGCCTCGTTGTCCGCGTCTCGTGCTGCTCGACAGATGCCCCGGCCCGGGTTTGCAGCCGGTGGTGGAGCCGCCTGAGGGGAAGGGGCCAGCCCTGGGTCTGGTCGTTCGGTGCATTTTTTGGGGCGAATTAAAAAAATCGGGGTGTGTGTGTGTGGGGGGGTGGTGGTGTGATGATGTCATTTGGGGCAGCCGGATGTCAGCGGGGGAGCGACGGTGCGGCGGAGGAGCAGGTGAGTGGGGGTTAAGTGGGGTTCCCCCCACAAGAGGGTGGGTCACGGCCCCCAAACGCCTGAAAACTTGGTGCGGGGCAGGTGGTTGGGGTTTTGGGCGGTGGTGTTTAAAAAATGTTAAAAGCTGTATATGCGGGGGTGAGGCATTGGAGTAGAGAACAATCTCTCATTTTTCTGTGTGTTGAAAAATAATATTCCCTTACGTATATAAAAGGAGTTCCAAATACCAACCCGTATCTCTAAAGATTCTGTATTATTTAATGGGAGTTTAGACGACGGAAAGATTTTTTTAAAAGATTTATTTATAAAGAGAGATTGAAGCGTCAAAGCGGATGTCTGGACAGGTCGCTAGTCCAATTGGATGTTGTCTATCTATCGTGCGTGTTAATCTGTAAGTCTAAACAGATGTGACTCTTAGCAGACGTTCTGTCGAAGTGTATCAAGAGCATCCGTTTTCCCTAAGTCTTACCCACGGGTCGGTCAGTGCGGAGGCGTAAACGCCTGTGCTGTAGATGGTTCCAGACTGCAAAGAGAGCCTATCGCTAGAAGGGATTTCCAAACTGGCCCTCCCCTCTGCTCTCTCTTGCCGGCGTCCAAGCGCTTTCAAAAGCGCTTTAAGCAGGAGTGTTGATTCCCAGGAGGATAGGGAAGCTCTACAGAGAGACTTAGGTAGATTGGATCGTTGGGCCAACATCAGTGGTATGAGTTTCAAGAAGGGCAAGTGCCAGGTTCTGCGCGTGGGCCACAATAACCCCGAGCAGCGCTACAGGCTTGGGGAAACGTGGCTGGAAAACCACCTGGAAGAAAGAGACCTGGGGGTGCTAATGGACAAGCGGCTGAACGTGAGCCGGCAGTGTGCCCAGGTGGCCACGAAAGCCAACGGCATCCTGGCTTGTATTAGAAACAGCGTGAGCAGCAGAAGTAGGGAGGCGATTGTGCCCCTGTACTCGGCACTGGTGAGGCCACACCTGGAGTATTGCGTCCGGTTTTGGGCACCTCAATCCAAGAGAGATGTCGAGGTGCTGGAGCGAGTGCAGAGGAGGGCAACGAAGCTGGTGAAGGGCCTGGAAAACAAATCCTATGAAGAGCGGTTGAAGGAGCTGGGACTGTTTAGTATGAGGAAGAGGGGGCTGAGGGGAGACCTCGTCACTCTCTTAACACTACTTGAAAGGACACTGTAGAGAGGTCGGTGCTGGTCTCCTGGCACAGGTAGGTAACGACAGAACGAGAGGGAACGGCTTCAAGCTCCAACAGGGTAGGTTTAGACTGGACATTAGGAAAGAATGTTTCACAGAGGGAGTGGTCGGGCATTGGAACAGGCTACCCAGGGAGGTGGTCGAGTCACCATCCCTGGATGTGTTTAAGAACCGTCGAGATGTGGTGTTGGGGGATATGGTGTAGGGGAGAACTTTGTAGAGTAGGGTAGATGGTTGGACTCGATGATGCCAAGGGTCTCTTGCAACCTAGACGATTCTATGATTCTATGAAAAGCAGCCCCTTCCCCCGTTTCCCCTCCCGCCCTGGGGAGCTGGATCGGTGCAGCGGGACAGGAGGAAAAAAACCCAGCCCCGTTTTCCTGCAGGGACGCAAAGCTCCCCGATGTCTCTGTGGTGGATAAGGCGGCACCCCCGCCTGCCTTCCTGGACGCCGGCGGACTGGCTGCTGTCGCCCCCACGGCCCCCGGGGCCACGCGCAGAGCGCCGCGGCGTCCCTGGGGCTGGTTGCGGGGCGAACACCGGAGGTTTTTGGCGCCGAGGCGACGGCTGCGGCTGCCCGGACTGCGAGCGGGGACAGGGCAGAGAGCGGGAAGGCCTGCCCGCCGGTAAGTGGTCACGGTCCCTGGGTGGAGGGAAGCGGGCTGAGAGCGGTCACCGCTCATGGCCCCGGTGAGGTCTCAGAGGGGGACAAGGAAGGGGGCGTGGGCGTGGGCGCTGTCCGGCTGCCCGGTGCTTTCCGGCCGCTGCGGACCGGTCCGCAGCGATTTCTGGGCTGGCCGCCGTTTTCCCCCGGCCCCCTCCGGTTCCGGAGCGGCTCGGCCCGCCCATACCGCGCGCCCATTGGTCGCGGTGCCGTAAGCGGCGTCCGTCCTCTAGGAGCCCCCGTCCCATTGGTCGATCGCGCCGTCAATCTCCAGCGCCTCCCAGTCCGGCCAATCGGAGCGCGGCAGGCGATCCGACCAATCGGAGCGGGGCGGTCGCGTTGTGATTGGCTCGTCCTCCTGTCAATCCGCCCGGGGGCGGTTGCCATGGTGAGGAAGCCCCGCCTGGTCGCGCATGCGCAGTAGTAAGGACGGCGCCGCCCTCACTACTGCGCATGCGCCACAGGGCGGGGCGTCCTCACCATGGCAACCGCCCCCTGGCGGATTGACAGGAGGACGAGCCAATCACAGCGCGACCGCCGCGCTCCGATTGGTCGGATCGCCTGCCGCGCTCCGATTGGCCGGGGTGGGAGGCGCTGAAGATTGACGGCGCGACCGACCAATGGGACGGGCTCCCCGAGGACGGAAGCCGCTTCCGGCGCCGTGACCAATGGGCGCGCCGCATGGGCGGGCCGAGCCGCTCCGGAAGCGGAGGGGGCCGGGGGAAAATGGCGGCGCGCGCGGAAGCGGCTGCGGCGCGGCGCGGACCGGACCGCACCGCACCGCACCGCACCGCACCGGACCGGCGCGGGCGGAAAGCACCGGGCAGCCGGACAGCGTCGCGGTGCCGCTGGGCAGCGTCGCGGTGCCGCTGGACAGCGTCGAGGCCAGCGGGGGGGCGCGGGGAAGGCGGCCGGGGTCCCGAGGCGGCTCCGAGGGGAGACGGCGTTGCGGGGGGGCGGGCTGAGGCGTCTGGGGAGGTGCTCGCGGCTCCCGGGGCTGGCAAACGGGCTCGCGTGGCTGGTGTTGGGGCTTCAGCCGGAGAGGGAGTCGTGTGGCTTTGGGCTGAGGGGCGGGGGTGGAGTCCGGCGTTTTGGGGACTTGCGCAGAGGCTCAGCGGCTGGGTTTTGGGGCTCGGAAGGGGGCAGTAAGTGATGCGGTTTGGGGGCGGAGAGCAGAAGCCGTTTTGGCTGGTTCTGCAGGGGGGGTGGGCAGGAGGGCGTTGGGGGCTGCGGGGGAAAGCAGGGGCTGGGCGGGCTGCGGGGTGCTCAAACAGCAGGTGAGGTTTTCAAATCTGCAACTTGTAACTGTTGCAGCTTTATTCTGGCTTCCTCCATTTTTGCAAAAGCTTCTGTTGCTAGACAGAGCATTCCTCTGTGTATCAGCTACTTGAGCTAGTTTATTTCAATGCGTCTGATCAGGTTTGTCTGTTCAGCAAAGTGGCATTTAAAGGTGACGTTTCACCGGATGCCAGCGGCTGTGCCTTATTTCCAGTATAAAGATGTATTCCCCAAATATCAGAGTGGGATATAACAACTGCAGCTGGTCAAAAGTAACACTGAAATGCAAAATTTAGAATTTCTTTTTTCCCATTGGCTCCTCCTCAGTATGAACACAAAGTTAATTTCTATTCTTAATTCCTATTTATGCTACATATATGAAGGATGAACGCGAGGAAAGGAGACCATAAAATACTGGCCTATTGCTATTTGTATGCTGCGCTTTGAACAGAAGAGACAAAACTGTCCTTTTTGTGAAATAATACTGGCTGTATCAGTGCCGTCCTCGTGTTTTTATTCAAAAATGTGAGATTTGTTGCCCCGAATGGTGAGAGTAGTTTTTGTTAATGGAAGTCGCAAGAGGTTCTGCCACCTTAAAAACCATAGAATCGTAGAATGGTTAGAATTGGAAGGGACCTTCAAGATCATCGTGTTGCAGCCCCCCTGCCTTGGGCAGGGACGCCTCCACTAGAGCGGGTTGCTCAAAGCCCCGTCCAGCCTGGCCTTAAACACTTCCAGGGATGGGGCATCCACAGCTTCCCCGGGCAACCTGTTCCAGTGCCTCACCACCCTCACGGTAAAGAATTTCCTCCTAACATCTAGTCTGAATCTCCCCTCTTCCGATTTAAAACCGTTACCCCTTGTCCTGTCGCTACCTTTCCCGACAGAGAGTCCCTCTCCGGCTCTCCCGTAGGCTCCCTTCAGATATTGGAAGGCTGCTCTGAGGTCTCCCCGGAGCCTTCTCTTCTCCAGGCTGAACAACCCCAGCTCTCTCAGTCTCTCTTCACAGGGGAGGTGCTCCGTCCCTCCGATGGTTTTCGTGGCCCTCCGCTGGGCCCCTTCCAACAGGTCCACGTCCTTCCCGTGTCGAGGACTCCAAAGCTGGACACCGTACTCCAGGTGGGGTCTCGCGTGCGCAGAGTAGAGGGGGGTAGAATCGCCTCCCGTGACCCGCTGGCCACGCTTCTCTTGATGCAGCCCAGGGTGGGGTTGGCTTTCTGGGCTGCCAGCGCGCGTTGCCGGCTCGTACTGACGTGTAATAATGCTACTGACGTACCCTTACCAGCCTCGTGTTAAAAGAAGCAAGAAGCTGTAATATCCTTAATTTAGACAGTTTTTACGTGAAATGGTGCATCCTCACTGTTTTGTCACTTTCAGGAGCGAGCAATTGACCGAGAGCACGAGAGAGACCTTTTCCAGCAAGAGATAGGGAAGCCGGAACAACAGCTTAAGGTTCCACAAAGGATTCGGCCTGTCAGCGAGCATCAAACCGGAGAGGTAACGCGCGCTATTGCTTGTACTCAAGGGATCTAAATGGTACGCTGACAGCCGTTCGGATACCCTAGGGAAGCTGTTTTATGGTGTCCCTAACCTGCATCCGTTCGCAAGGCAGGAAAGGAAATCCCCCGAGATGAAAGGCTACGGTGTCGGGGGAACGTGGGGAAAGTGTGTTCTGGGTGTTTTTTGAGTCGGTCGGTTGGATGTTTTTAGTAGCAGACACACAGAAGCCTCGTAACTTTCAAAAAGACTCCCTCGCGTAACTTAATTTAGAAAATGGGGTTTTCAAAAGCCCGTGGAAACATTCAGGACTCCTGTAGCGATTCCCCCTGCTCTTGCGTCCTTTTGTGACATCCTGTTGGTAGCACGGGTACGGGCACCGCAGGAACGCAGTGACCAAGGGGTCACAGCCGAGACGTAGCGGCGCTCTCTGCGTGCGCCTCCCCGGGAGACGTCTGTCTCCCCTGAAACAATCTGGTGACCGCAGAAGGGCAGCTCGAGGAAGTCACAGCAACCTCTTAGGCCCAGCAAAAGCCAGAAAAGCGACAGCGGTGCAAACGCTGTGTGTTGTGAAGCTTTTTGCCTGTCTTGTTTGGTGACCTTTGGGTCAATTGAACTGCATTTTATTTTTTGGTGGGTTTTCTCCTGTCTTGCTTTTAGAGCAAGGCTGATATTTTTGCGTGATTCTCTCGCCCGATTTTCAGTCTTCAGCTTCTTCTCAGGTGGCACTGCGATTTTCAAAGAAAAGCTCTTCCTTTCGGTTCAGTTCAGTTGCTGTCGTTCGGTTCTTAAATGGTAGCAACGTTTAGTATTCTATATTAGATAGTTTATGACCACAGACAGTAATGGGACATACATGGATAGACGTGAAATGTAAGTTGTCAAAATATTTATTGCCTTACAATTCTCGGAGGTAGGGGTGTGTTTCCTGGGGTTTCAAAATCTATTTCACTAAAAAGGTTTGTAACAAATCCTGCAAAGTGTTCAGCCCGTACCGGGCGACCTGGCTGTCGTCAGCCTGTGCGTACAAGGAGTGGTGGGCCATTAGCCGAATGTGTGTTAACCGACACGCGTGGAGCAATTCCGCATCCGTCTGCTTCTGTGGCAAAGCGGGTGCCCGCTCCTGTCCTACGGACACGTTCCACAGAGGGGGGAGGCACAATTAGTTTTCCTGAATCCGGGATGTTCGTTTTGAGTTCGTTTTGTGATGCGTCTCCTCATAATTTGAGGCATGGGCAGCGTGTGAATTCCTAGTTAAAATTCTCACAGTTAAAAAGGCAAAACTTCTCCCGAGAAAAAAAATTTCAAATTTGATTGCATAATGAAACGAGGCCTGTTTTTCTGCACAGAAACGATTTGTGCGAATCGTCCTGAATTACAAGCGTGTATACCCAGATGTGTACACTCCAAGTTGGCAGATAGGCTGCAGCAGCAATGTAAAGCATGCTTTAAGGTGAAAGATGGCTGTAACTGTGATGAAAACTTTAAGGTTCGTACTAGATGCTTTTAAAGTAGGATTTTTCACAGGCAGGCGCAGCGGCAATTTTAGAGCCGAGTGGTGCCGAATATTACCCATTTACAGACAGAATTCTCGGTACTGTCTTAGATTTACATCGAATTTCTATCAAATGAGCCACCTAGCCTTCCTATATAGTATATTTTGGTGCCCCGATATTACTTGGCGTATTTCATAAGTATACCTTTTATGGCCGTTTCTCGTGCTTTTCCGAGAGAGCTGCTTTACTTTTTCATAGTTGCACGGTTTTTGAATGCCTCTTCTGCCTTTCAGATCTTCTCTTTCTCCTACGCCTTAAATACTCGTACAAGAACGTGCAGAAAATGTTATGTGCAGCTGTAACGTGCTTTGGGGTTTTTTTTGGTAGGATGAAATGGAAATACTGGGACTGGCGATCCAGAAGTCTGAAGAAGCCACCGTAAAGGACCGTCCCAGTGACTACCGTCGAGTTAGGATTATTAAAAGCACCAAAGCGACACGCTCGTAGAGATGGGGACTACCTCTGGACACGTGTTAATCCCGGTCAGGTGTCCTCGGGATACAGATGGTCTGCGCTTCCTGCTCTGACAAGACAGAAGCGATGAGCTTCAGGATGAGCTCCTGAAGACAAGAAAGAGGCCAGGTGCCGGGGTTCTTGTCTCTTTGTTTGTTTGTTTGTTTGTTTGTTTTGGGCGGGGGGTGGCGGGCGGGCGGGCGTGTGGCTTCCAAAACAGGGTGCGCGGTTGACTGCAGGTGGCAGCCTGCAGAGCTCTTTTGCTGCCTGACCTCGCCTTTTCTTTGTCACTCCTCTTTCACGGCATCTGCGCTGAAAGCCGGGGCGGTCAACGAAGAGACGTGGACAAAACGGGACGAACCGGCGCCGCTTCTGCCTGTTTTCCAGGCTTTGCCACGAACCAAGGAGCATCATCAGCCTCGTCACTGGTGGCGGCGAGTCCTGAGGTGGCTTAGGTGAGTCGAGCCTTCCAGGAACGTCCGTTGTCCGTAGCCTACGGCGTGTCATTTGGACGTCAGTCGGAAGGAGGTTTCCCTTTCTGAAAGGGCACCGGTTTCTCGTGCCAAGCGGTTGCCTCTCCTGAAGTTCCCACGAGAGGGGATCCTCGGAGACGATGCGCTGGGCAGCAGAAGTCATCAGCGAGGAGACGTCGCGCGCTCTATTAAATAGGGACAAAAAGAAAGACGATGTCCTTCCAAAGGCCCGAGCGCGGCACCTCTTCCGACGGCCGATGGCATGGCCGGCCTTTGGGCTCTGGGTCCCCCGTAACAGCGGGGACACGGCCAAACCCTGTTCCTCTGCGTGTTCGGCACAGCCAAAAGCCTTGGCCGGTCCGCCGGTCGTTTTCGGTAGCCTGGTGGACTGCGGCACCGGGGATTGGATTTCCCCCCGCCAAAAGTACAGCCGTTTGGGGAATCTCTTACCTTCCTGGTTTTTTCTATCGTAAAGGAGACTTTAAAAAAAGGGTTAAAGTCGTATAACGTGCAAACTGACTTGCAGGCTTTAAACGGCAACCGTCCACTGGCTGTAGCCTACAGCGTCTTAGGCGTCCCTAAGCGGCGAGGTATTTGTTCCAAATCTTTGAAAAGAGAGGCGACTGAAGGTAACGGGTTGGGTTTTTGGTTGGGTTTTTTTTCTAGTTTTTTTGTTTTTTGTTTTTCCCCCCCCTTTTCTTTAGGCGGAGCGCTCTGAAGAACCTGATTTCTGCCTGGCTTTCAGCGTCGCGTTTCCCCGGCAGTGCGGTAGCATCTCTCTCGGGCAGTGCCGCCGGCCAGATGTCCCTCCTCCTTGGGTAGGAGAGAAAGCAGCCCCCGGTCAAATGACAACTGCGCGTTCTGGAGACGGAGAGCGCAACGGTGGGGGTTCGGAGCTGTGCCAGTTGAATTAGCGCCGAAGAAAAAGTCCGAGGCTTTTCTAGCGTGAGTATTTTTCTTGGCCGTATCTAAACGCGCGCAGAGCTTTCCAGCGGCAGGGAAAGGGAAGGGAGGAGGCGCTTCCCCCCAGCGGGCGGAGGGTTTGTTACGCTGTTAGGCTGAGAAGGTGTTGCAAGTGGCACGGGTCAGTCTGAATAGGGACCTGAAGCGTCGGGATGGCTCCGGCTTTGGCAGGCCGTGCCGTCTTTGGAGCGGAGCTGTTTCCCCGCAATCCTCCTGTAGCTCAGCTCCTGTCCTGTCCCTCGGCCGGAGGGAATTCCTCTACTCTCTTCGGTGCTCTTTCGTTTGATGATGCTGATCTCCGGTTGGGGTTTGCTGTTTGTTTTGCAGGTGCCTCGTTGTCCACGTCTCGTGCTGCTCGACAGATGCCCCGGCCCGGGTTTGCAGCCGGTGGTGGAGCCGCCTGAGGGGAAGGGGCCAGCCCTGGGTCTGGTCGTTCGGTGCATTTTTTGGGGCGAATTAAAAAAACCGGGGTGTGTGTGTGTGGGGGGGTGGTGGTGTGATGATGTCATTTGGGGCAGCCGGATGTCAGCGGGGGAGCGACGGTGCGGCGGAGGAGCAGGTGAGTGGGGGTTAAGTGGGGTTCCCCCCACAAGAGGGTGGGTCACGGCCCCCAAACGCCTGAAAACTTGGTGCGGGGCAGGTGGTTGGGGTTTTGGGCGGTGGTGTTTAAAAAATGTTAAAAGCTGTATATGCGGGGGTGAGGCATTGGAGTAGAGAACAATCTCTCATTTTTCTGTGTGTTGAAAAATAATATTCCCTTACGTATATAAAAGGAGTTCCAAATACCAACCCGTATCTCTAAAGATTCTGTATTATTTAATGGGAGTTTAGACGACGGAAAGATTTTTTTAAAAGATTTATTTATAAAGAGAGATTGAAGCGTCAAAGCGGATGTCTGGACAGGTCGCTAGTCCAATTGGATGTTGTCTATCTATCGTGCGTGTTAATCTGTAAGTCTAAACAGATGTGACTCTTAGCAGACGTTCTGTCGAAGTGTATCAAGAGCATCCGTTTTCCCTAAGTCTTACCCACGGGTCGGTCAGTGCGGAGGCGTAAACGCCTGTGCTGTAGATGGTTCCAGACTGCAAAGAGAGCCTATCGCTAGAAGGGATTTCCAAACTGGCCCTCCCCTCTGCTCTCTCTTGCCGGCGTCCAAGCGCTTTCAAAAGCGCTTTAAGCAGGAGTGTTGATTCCCAGGAGGATAGGGAAGCTCTACAGAGAGACTTAGGTAGATTGGATCGTTGGGCCAACATCAGTGGTATGAGTTTCAAGAAGGGCAAGTGCCAGGTTCTGCGCGTGGGCCACAATAACCCCGAGCAGCGCTACAGGCTTGGGGAAACGTGGCTGGAAAACCACCTGGAAGAAAGAGACCTGGGGGTGCTAATGGACAAGCGGCTGAACGTGAGCCGGCAGTGTGCCCAGGTGGCCACGAAAGCCAACGGCATCCTGGCTTGTATTAGAAACAGCGTGAGCAGCAGAAGTAGGGAGGCGATTGTGCCCCTGTACTCGGCACTGGTGAGGCCACACCTGGAGTATTGCGTCCGGTTTTGGGCACCTCAATCCAAGAGAGATGTCGAGGTGCTGGAGCGAGTGCAGAGGAGGGCAACGAAGCTGGTGAAGGGCCTGGAAAACAAATCCTATGAAGAGCGGTTGAAGGAGCTGGGACTGTTTAGTATGAGGAAGAGGGGGCTGAGGGGAGACCTCGTCACTCTCTTAACACTACTTGAAAGGACACTGTAGAGAGGTCGGTGCTGGTCTCCTGGCACAGGTAGGTAACGACAGAACGAGAGGGAACGGCTTCAAGCTCCAACAGGGTAGGTTTAGACTGGACATTAGGAAAGAATGTTTCACAGAGGGAGTGGTCGGGCATTGGAACAGGCTACCCAGGGAGGTGGTCGAGTCACCATCCCTGGATGTGTTTCAGAACCGTCGAGATGTGGTGTTGGGGGATATGGTGTAGGGGAGAACTTTGTAGAGTAGGGTAGATGGTTGGACTCGATGATGCCAAGGGTCTCTTGCAACCTAGACGATTCTATGATTCTATGAAAAGCAGCCCCTTCCCCCGTTTCCCCTCCCGCCCTGGGGAGCTGGATCGGTGCAGCGGGACAGGAGGAAAAAAACGCAGCCCCGTTTTCCTGCAGGGACGCAAAGCTCCCCGATGTCTCTGTGGTGGATAAGGCGGCACCCCCGCCTGCCTTCCTGGACGCCGGCGGACTGGCTGCTGTCGCCCCCACGGCCCCCGGGGCCACGCGCAGAGCGCCGCGGCGTCCCTGGGGCTGGTTGCGGGGCGAACACCGGAGGTTTTTGGCGCCGAGGCGACGGCTGCGGCTGCCCGGACTGCGAGCGGGGACAGGGCAGAGAGCGGGAAGGCCTGCCCGCCGGTAAGTGGTCACGGTCCCTGGGTGGAGGGAAGCGGGCTGAGAGCGGTCACCGCTCATGGCCCCGGTGAGGTCTCAGAGGGGGACAAGGAAGGGGGCGTGGGCGTGGGCGCTGTCCGGCTGCCCGGTGCTTTCCGGCCGCTGCGGACCGGTCCGCAGCGATTTCTGGGCTGGCCGCCGTTTTCCCCCGGCCCCCTCCGGTTCCGGAGCGGCTCGGCCCGCCCATACCGCGCGCCCATTGGTCGCGGTGCCGTAAGCGGCGTCCGTCCTCTAGGAGCCCCCGTCCCATTGGTCGATCGCGCCGTCAATCTCCAGCGCCTCCCAGTCCGGCCAATCGGAGCGCGGCAGGCGATCCGACCAATCGGAGCGGGGCGGTCGCGTTGTGATTGGCTCGTCCTCCTGTCAATCCGCCCGGGGGCGGTTGCCATGGTGAGGAAGCCCCGCCTGGTCGCGCATGCGCAGTAGTAAGGACGGCGCCGCCCTCACTACTGCGCATGCGCCACAGGGCGGGGCGTCCTCACCATGGCAACCGCCCCCTGGCGGATTGACAGGAGGACGAGCCAATCACAGCGCGACCGCCGCGCTCCGATTGGTCGGATCGCCTGCCGCGCTCCGATTGGCCGGGGTGGGAGGCGCTGAAGATTGACGGCGCGACCGACCAATGGGACGGGCTCCCCGAGGACGGAAGCCGCTTCCGGCGCCGTGACCAATGGGCGCGCCGCATGGGCGGGCCGAGCCGCTCCGGAAGCGGAGGGGGCCGGGGGAAAATGGCGGCGCGCGCGGAAGCGGCTGCGGCGCGGCGCGGACCGGACCGCACCGCACCGCACCGCACCGCACCGGACCGGCGCGGGCGGAAAGCACCGGGCAGCCGGACAGCGTCGCGGTGCCGCTGGGCAGCGTCGCGGTGCCGCTGGACAGCGTCGCGAGGCAGCTGGACAGCGTCGAGGCCAGCGGGGGGCGCGGGGAAGGCGGCCGGGGTCCCGAGGCGGCTCCGAGGGGAGACGGCGTTGCGGGGGGGCGGGCTGAGGCGTCTGGGGAGGTGCTCGCGGCTCCCGGGGCTGGCAAACGGGCTCGCGTGGCTGGTGTTGGGGCTTCAGCCGGAGAGGGAGTCGTGTGGCTTTGGGCTGAGGGGCGGGGGTGGAGTCCGGCGTTTTGGGGACTTGCGCAGAGGCTCAGCGGCTGGGTTTTGGGGCTCGGAAGGGGGCAGTAAGTGATGCGGTTTGGGGGCGGAGAGCAGAAGCCGTTTTGGCTGGTTCTGCAGGGGGGGTGGGCAGGAGGGCGTTGGGGGCTGCGGGGGAAAGCAGGGGCTGGGCGGGCTGCGGGGTGCTCAAACAGCAGGTGAGGTTTTCAAATCTGCAACTTGTAACTGTTGCAGCTTTATTCTGGCTTCCTCCATTTTTGCAAAAGCTTCTGTTGCTAGACAGAGCATTCCTCTGTGTATCAGCTACTTGAGCTAGTTTATTTCAATGCGTCTGATCAGGTTTGTCTGTTCAGCAAAGTGGCATTTAAAGGTGACGTTTCACCGGATGCCAGCGGCTGTGCCTTATTTCCAGTATAAAGATGTATTCCCCAAATATCAGAGTGGGATATAACAACTGCAGCTGGTCAAAAGTAACACTGAAATGCAAAATTTAGAATTTCTTTTTTCCCATTGGCTCCTCCTCAGTATGAACACAAAGTTAATTTCTATTCTTAATTCCTATTTATGCTACATATATGAAGGATGAACGCGAGGAAAGGAGACCATAAAATACTGGCCTATTGCTATTTGTATGCTGCGCTTTGAACAGAAGAGACAAAACTGTCCTTTTTGTGAAATAATACTGGCTGTATCAGTGCCGTCCTCGTGTTTTTATTCAAAAATGTGAGATTTGTTGCCCCGAATGGTGAGAGTAGTTTTTGTTAATGGAAGTCGCAAGAGGTTCTGCCACCTTAAAAACCATAGAATCGTAGAATGGTTAGAATTGGAAGGGACCTTCAAGATCATCGTGTTGCAGCCCCCCTGCCTTGGGCAGGGACGCCTCCACTAGAGCGGGTTGCTCAAAGCCCCGTCCAGCCTGGCCTTAAACACTTCCAGGGATGGGGCATCCACAGCTTCCCCGGGCAACCTGTTCCAGTGCCTCACCACCCTCACGGTAAAGAATTTCCTCCTAACATCTAGTCTGAATCTCCCCTCTTCCGATTTAAAACCGTTACCCCTTGTCCTGTCGCTACCTTTCCCGACAGAGAGTCCCTCTCCGGCTCTCCCGTAGGCTCCCTTCAGATATTGGAAGGCTGCTCTGAGGTCTCCCCGGAGCCTTCTCTTCTCCAGGCTGAACAACCCCAGCTCTCTCAGTCTCTCTTCACAGGGGAGGTGCTCCGTCCCTCCGATGGTTTTCGTGGCCCTCCGCTGGGCCCCTTCCAACAGGTCCACGTCCTTCCCGTGTCGAGGACTCCAAAGCTGGACACCGTACTCCAGGTGGGGTCTCGCGTGCGCAGAGTAGAGGGGGGTAGAATCGCCTCCCGTGACCCGCTGGCCACGCTTCTCTTGATGCAGCCCAGGGTGGGGTTGGCTTTCTGGGCTGCCAGCGCGCGTTGCCGGCTCGTACTGACGTGTAATAATGCTACTGACGTACCCTTACCAGCCTCGTGTTAAAAGAAGCAAGAAGCTGTAATATCCTTAATTTAGACAGTTTTTACGTGAAATGGTGCATCCTCACTGTTTTGTCACTTTCAGGAGCGAGCAATTGACCGAGAGCACGAGAGAGACCTTTTCCAGCAAGAGATAGGGAAGCCGGAACAACAGCTTAAGGTTCCACAAAGGATTCGGCCTGTCAGCGAGCATCAAACCGGAGAGGTAACGCGCGCTATTGCTTGTACTCAAGGGATCTAAATGGTACGCTGACAGCCGTTCGGATACCCTAGGGAAGCTGTTTTATGGTGTCCCTAACCTGCATCCGTTCGCAAGGCAGGAAAGGAAATCCCCCGAGATGAAAGGCTACGGTGTCGGGGGAACGTGGGGAAAGTGTGTTCTGGGTGTTTTTTGAGTCGGTCGGTTGGATGTTTTTAGTAGCAGACACACAGAAGCCTCGTAACTTTCAAAAAGACTCCCTCGCGTAACTTAATTTAGAAAATGGGGTTTTCAAAAGCCCGTGGAAACATTCAGGACTCCTGTAGCGATTCCCCCTGCTCTTGCGTCCTTTTGTGACATCCTGTTGGTAGCACGGGTACGGGCACCGCAGGAACGCAGTGACCAAGGGGTCACAGCCGAGACGTAGCGGCGCTCTCTGCGTGCGCCTCCCCGGGAGACGTCTGTCTCCCCTGAAACAATCTGGTGACCGCAGAAGGGCAGCTCGAGGAAGTCACAGCAACCTCTTAGGCCCAGCAAAAGCCAGAAAAGCGACAGCGGTGCAAACGCTGTGTGTTGTGAAGCTTTTTGCCTGTCTTGTTTGGTGACCTTTGGGTCAATTGAACTGCATTTTATTTTTTGGTGGGTTTTCTCCTGTCTTGCTTTTAGAGCAAGGCTGATATTTTTGCGTGATTCTCTCGCCCGATTTTCAGTCTTCAGCTTCTTCTCAGGTGGCACTGCGATTTTCAAAGAAAAGCTCTTCCTTTCGGTTCAGTTCAGTTGCTGTCGTTCGGTTCTTAAATGGTAGCAACGTTTAGTATTCTATATTAGATAGTTTATGACCACAGACAGTAATGGGACATACATGGATAGACGTGAAATGTAAGTTGTCAAAATATTTATTGCCTTACAATTCTCGGAGGTAGGGGTGTGTTTCCTGGGGTTTCAAAATCTATTTCACTAAAAAGGTTTGTAACAAATCCTGCAAAGTGTTCAGCCCGTACCGGGCGACCTGGCTGTCGTCAGCCTCTGCGTACAAGGAGTGGTGGGCCATTAGCCGAATGTGTGTTAACCGACACGCGTGGAGCAATTCCGCATCCGTCTGCTTCTGTGGCAAAGCGGGTGCCCGCTCCTGTCCTACGGACACGTTCCACAGAGGGGGGAGGCACAATTAGTTTTCCTGAATCCGGGATGTTCGTTTTGAGTTCGTTTTGTGATGCGTCTCCTCATAATTTGAGGCATGGGCAGCGTGTGAATTCCTAGTTAAAATTCTCACAGTTAAAAAGGCAAAACTTCTCCCGAGAAAAAAAATTTCAAATTTGATTGCATAATGAAACGAGGCCTGTTTTTCTGCACAGAAACGATTTGTGCGAATCGTCCTGAATTACAAGCGTGTATACCCAGATGTGTACACTCCAAGTTGGCAGATAGGCTGCAGCAGCAATGTAAAGCATGCTTTAAGGTGAAAGATGGCTGTAACTGTGATGAAAACTTTAAGGTTCGTACTAGATGCTTTTAAAGTAGGATTTTTCACAGGCAGGCGCAGCGGCAATTTTAGAGCCGAGTGGTGCCGAATATTACCCATTTACAGACAGAATTCTCGGTACTGTCTTAGATTTACATCGAATTTCTATCAAATGAGCCACCTAGCCTTCCTATATAGTATATTTTGGTGCCCCGATATTACTTGGCGTATTTCATAAGTATACCTTTTATGGCCGTTTCTCGTGCTTTTCCGAGAGAGCTGCTTTACTTTTTCATAGTTGCACGGTTTTTGAATGCCTCTTCTGCCTTTCAGATCTTCTCTTTCTCCTACGCCTTAAATACTCGTACAAGAACGTGCAGAAAATGTTATGTGCAGCTGTAACGTGCTTTGGGGTTTTTTTTGGTAGGATGAAATGGAAATACTGGGACTGGCGATCCAGAAGTCTGAAGAAGCCACCGTAAAGGACCGTCCCAGTGACTACCGTCGAGTTAGGATTATTAAAAGCACCAAAGCGACACGCTCGTAGAGATGGGGACTACCTCTGGACACGTGTTAATCCCGGTCAGGTGTCCTCGGGATACAGATGGTCTGCGCTTCCTGCTCTGACAAGACAGAAGCGATGAGCTTCAGGATGAGCTCCTGAAGACAAGAAAGAGGCCAGGTGCCGGGGTTCTTGTCTCTTTGTTTGTTTGTTTGTTTGTTTGTTTTGGGCGGGGGGTGGCGGGCGGGCGGGCGGGCGTGTGGCTTCCAAAACAGGGTGCGCGGTTGACTGCAGGTGGCAGCCTGCAGAGCTCTTTTGCTGCCTGACCTCGCCTTTTCTTTGTCACTCCTCTTTCACGGCATCTGCGCTGAAAGCCGGGGCGGTCAACGAAGAGACGTGGACAAAACGGGACGAACCGGCGCCGCTTCTGCCTGTTTTCCAGGCTTTGCCACGAACCAAGGAGCATCATCAGCCTCGTCACTGGTGGCGGCGAGTCCTGAGGTGGCTTAGGTGAGTCGAGCCTTCCAGGAACGTCCGTTGTCCGTAGCCTACGGCGTGTCATTTGGACGTCAGTCGGAAGGAGGTTTCTCTTTCTGAAAGGGCACCGGTTTCTCGTGCCAAGCGGTTGCCTCTCCTGAAGTTCCCACGAGAGGGGATCCTCGGAGACGATGCGCTGGGCAGCAGAAGTCATCAGCGAGGAGACGTCGCGCGCTCTATTAAATAGGGACAAAAAGAAAGACGATGTCCTTCCAAAGGCCCGAGCGCGGCACCTCTTCCGACGGCCGATGGCATGGCCGGCCTTTGGGCTCTGGGTCCCCCGTAACAGCGGGGACACGGCCAAACCCTGTTCCTCTGCGTGTTCGGCACAGCCAAAAGCCTTGGCCGGTCCGCCGGTCGTTTTCGGTAGCCTGGTGGACTGCGGCACCGGGGATTGGATTTCCCCCCGCCAAAAGTACAGCCGTTTGGGGAATCTCTTACCTTCCTGGTTTTTTCTATCGTAAAGGAGACTTTAAAAAAAGGGTTAAAGTCGTATAACGTGCAAACTGACTTGCAGGCTTTAAACGGCAACCGTCCACTGGCTGTAGCCTACAGCGTCTTAGGCGTCCCTAAGCGGCGAGGTATTTGTTCCAAATCTTTGAAAAGAGAGGCGACTGAAGGTAACGGGTTGGGTTTTTGGTTGGGTTTTTTTTCTAGTTTTTTTGTTTTTTGTTTTTCCCCCCCCTTTTCTTTAGGCGGAGCGCTCTGAAGAACCTGATTTCTGCCTGGCTTTCAGCGTCGCGTTTCCCCGGCAGTGCGGTAGCATCTCTCTCGGGCAGTGCCGCCGGCCAGATGTCCCTCCTCCTTGGGTAGGAGAGAAAGCAGCCCCCGGTCAAATGACAACTGCGCGTTCTGGAGACGGAGAGCGCAACGGTGGGGGTTCGGAGCTGTGCCAGTTGAATTAGCGCCGAAGAAAAAGTCCGAGGCTTTTCTAGCGTGAGTATTTTTCTTGGCCGTATCTAAACGCGCGCAGAGCTTTCCAGCGGCAGGGAAAGGGAAGGGAGGAGGCGCTTCCCCCCAGCGGGCGGAGGGTTTGTTACGCTGTTAGGCTGAGAAGGTGTTGCAAGTGGCACGGGTCAGTCTGAATAGGGACCTGAAGCGTCGGGATGGCTCCGGCTTTGGCAGGCCGTGCCGTCTTTGGAGCGGAGCTGTTTCCCCGCAATCCTCCTGTAGCTCAGCTCCTGTCCTGTCCCTCGGCCGGAGGGAATTCCTCTACTCTCTTCGGTGCTCTTTCGTTTGATGATGCTGATCTCCGGTTGGGGTTTGCTGTTTGTTTTGCAGGTGCCTCGTTGTCCGCGTCTCGTGCTGCTCGACAGATGCCCCGGCCCGGGTTTGCAGCCGGTGGTGGAGCCGCCTGAGGGGAAGGGGCCAGCCCTGGGTCTGGTCGTTCGGTGCATTTTTTGGGGCGAATTAAAAAAAACGGGGTGTGTGTGTGTGGGGGGGTGGTGGTGTGATGATGTCATTTGGGGCAGCCGGATGTCAGCGGGGGAGCGACGGTGCGGCGGAGGAGCAGGTGAGTGGGGGTTAAGTGGGGTTCCCCCCACAAGAGGGTGGGTCACGGCCCCCAAACGCCTGAAAACTTGGTGCGGGGCAGGTGGTTGGGGTTTTGGGCGGTGGTGTTTAAAAAATGTTAAAAGCTGTATATGCGGGGGTGAGGCATTGGAGTAGAGAACAATCTCTCATTTTTCTGTGTGTTGAAAAATAATATTCCCTTACGTATATAAAAGGAGTTCAAAATACCAACCCGTATCTCTAAGGATTCTGTATTATTTAATGGGAGTTTAGACGACGGAAAGATTTTTTTAAAAGATTTATTTATAAAGAGAGATTGAAGCGTCAAAGCGGATGTCTGGACAGGTCGCTAGTCCAATTGGATGTTGTCTATCTATCGTGCGTGTTAATCTGTAAGTCTAAACAGATGTGACTCTTAGCAGACGTTCTGTCGAAGTGTATCAAGAGCATCCGTTTTCCCTAAGTCTTACCCACGGGTCGGTCAGTGCGGAGGCGTAAACGCCTGTGCTGTAGATGGTTCCAGACTGCAAAGAGAGCCTATCGCTAGAAGGGATTTCCAAACTGGCCCTCCCCTCTGCTCTCTCTTGCCGGCGTCCAAGCGCTTTCAAAAGCGCTTTAAGCAGGAGTGTTGATTCCCAGGAGGATAGGGAAGCTCTACAGAGAGACTTAGGTAGATTGGATCGTTGGGCCAACATCAGTGGTATGAGTTTCAAGAAGGGCAAGTGCCAGGTTCTGCGCGTGGGCCACAATAACCCCGAGCAGCGCTACAGGCTTGGGGAAACGTGGCTGGAAAACCACCTGGAAGAAAGAGACCTGGGGGTGCTAATGGACAAGCGGCTGAACGTGAGCCGGCAGTGTGCCCAGGTGGCCACGAAAGCCAACGGCATCCTGGCTTGTATTAGAAACAGCGTGAGCAGCAGAAGTAGGGAGGCGATTGTGCCCCTGTACTCGGCACTGGTGAGGCCGCACCTGGAGTATTGCGTCCGGTTTTGGGCACCTCAATCCAAGAGAGATGTCAAGGTGCTGGAGCGAGTGCAGAGGAGGGCAACGAAGCTGGTGAAGGGCCTGGAAAACAAATCCTATGAAGAGCGGTTGAAGGAGCTGGGACTGTTTAGTATGAGGAAGAGGGGGCTGAGGGGAGACCTCGTCACTCTCTTAACACTACTTGAAAGGACACTGTAGAGAGGTCGGTGCTGGTCTCCTGGCACAGGTAGGTAACGACAGAACGAGAGGGAACGGCTTCAAGCTCCAACAGGGTAGGTTTAGACTGGACATTAGGAAAGAATGTTTCACAGAGGGAGTGGTCGGGCATTGGAACAGGCTACCCAGGGAGGTGGTCGAGTCACCATCCCTGGATGTGTTTAAGAACCGTCGAGATGTGGTGTTGGGGGATATGGTGTAGGGGAGAACTTTGTAGAGTAGGGTAGATGGTTGGACTCGATGATGCCAAGGGTCTCTTGCAACCTAGACGATTCTATGATTCTATGAAAAGCAGCCCCTTCCCCCGTTTCCCCTCCCGCCCTGGGGAGCTGGATCGGTGCAGCGGGACAGGAGGAAAAAAACCCAGCCCCGTTTTCCTGCAGGGACGCAAAGCTCCCCGATGTCTCTGTGGTGGATAAGGCGGCACCCCCGCCTGCCTTCCTGGACGCCGGCGGACTGGCTGCTGTCGCCCCCACGGCCCCCGGGGCCACGCGCAGAGCGCCGCGGCGTCCCTGGGGCTGGTTGCGGGGCGAACACCGGAGGTTTTTGGCGCCGAGGCGACGGCTGCGGCTGCCCGGACTGCGAGCGGGGACAGGGCAGAGAGCGGGAAGGCCTGCCCGCCGGTAAGTGGTCACGGTCCCTGGGTGGAGGGAAGCGGGCTGAGAGCTCATGGCCCCGGTGAGGTCTCAGAGGGGGACAAGGAAGGGGGCGTGGGCGTGGGCGCTGTCCGGCTGCCCGGTGCTTTCCGGCCGCTGCGGACCGGTCCGCAGCGATTTCTGGGCTGGCCGCCGTTTTCCCCCGGCCCCCTCCGGTTCCGGAGCGGCTCGGCCCGCCCATACCGCGCGCCCATTGGTCGCGGTGCCGTAAGCGGCGTCCGTCCTCTAGGAGCCCCCGTCCCATTGGTCGATCGCGCCGTCAATCTCCAGCGCCTCCCAGTCCGGCCAATCGGAGCGCGGCAGGCGATCCGACCAATCGGAGCGGGGCGGTCGCGTTGTGATTGGCTCGTCCTCCTGTCAATCCGCCCGGGGGCGGTTGCCATGGTGAGGAAGCCCCGCCTGGTCGCGCATGCGCAGTAGTAAGGACGGCGCCGCCCTCACTACTGCGCATGCGCCACAGGGCGGGGCGTCCTCACCATGGCAACCGCCCCCTGGCGGATTGACAGGAGGACGAGCCAATCACAGCGCGACCGCCGCGCTCCGATTGGTCGGATCGCCTGCCGCGCTCCGATTGGCCGGGGTGGGAGGCGCTGAAGATTGACGGCGCGACCGACCAATGGGACGGGCTCCCCGAGGACGGAAGCCGCTTCCGGCGCCGTGACCAATGGGCGCGCCGCATGGGCGGGCCGAGCCGCTCCGGAAGCGGAGGGGGCCGGGGGAAAATGGCGGCGCGCGCGGAAGCGGCTGCGGCGCGGCGCGGACCGGACCGCACCGCACCGCACCGCACCGCACCGGACCGGCGCGGGCGGAAAGCACCGGGCAGCCGGACAGCGTCGCGGTGCCGCTGGGCAGCGTCGCGGTGCCGCTGGACAGCGTCGCGAGGCAGCTGGACAGCGTCGAGGCCAGCGGGGGGGCGCGGGGAAGGCGGCCGGGGTCCCGAGGCGGCTCCGAGGGGAGACGGCGTTGCGGGGGGGCGGGCTGAGGCGTCTGGGGAGGTGCTCGCGGCTCCCGGGGCTGGCAAACGGGCTCGCGTGGCTGGTGTTGGGGCTTCAGCCGGAGAGGGAGTCGTGTGGCTTTGGGCTGAGGGGCGGGGGTGGAGTCCGGCGTTTTGGGGACTTGCGCAGAGGCTCAGCGGCTGGGTTTTGGGGCTCGGAAGGGGGCAGTAAGTGATGCGGTTTGGGGGCGGAGAGCAGAAGCCGTTTTGGCTGGTTCTGCAGGGGGGGTGGGCAGGAGGGCGTTGGGGGCTGCGGGGGAAAGCAGGGGCTGGGCGGGCTGCGGGGTGCTCAAACAGCAGGTGAGGTTTTCAAATCTGCAACTTGTAACTGTTGCAGCTTTATTCTGGCTTCCTCCATTTTTGCAAAAGCTTCTGTTGCTAGACAGAGCATTCCTCTGTGTATCAGCTACTTGAGCTAGTTTATTTCAATGCGTCTGATCAGGTTTGTCTGTTCAGCAAAGTGGCATTTAAAGGTGACGTTTCACCGGATGCCAGCGGCTGTGCCTTATTTCCAGTATAAAGATGTATTCCCCAAATATCAGAGTGGGATATAACAACTGCAGCTGGTCAAAAGTAACACTGAAATGCAAAATTTAGAATTTCTTTTTTCCCATTGGCTCCTCCTCAGTATGAACACAAAGTTAATTTCTATTCTTAATTCCTATTTATGCTACATATATGAAGGATGAACGCGAGGAAAGGAGACCATAAAATACTGGCCTATTGCTATTTGTATGCTGTGCTTTGAACAGAAGAGACAAAACTGTCCTTTTTGTGAAATAATACTGGCTGTATCAGTGCCGTCCTCGTGTTTTTATTCAAAAATGTGAGATTTGTTGCCCCGAATGGTGAGAGTAGTTTTTGTTAATGGAAGTCGCAAGAGGTTCTGCCACCTTAAAAACCATAGAATCGTAGAATGGTTAGAATTGGAAGGGACCTTCAAGATCATCGTGTTGCAGCCCCCCTGCCTTGGGCAGGGACGCCTCCACTAGAGCGGGTTGCTCAAAGCCCCGTCCAGCCTGGCCTTAAACACTTCCAGGGATGGGGCATCCACAGCTTCCCCGGGCAACCTGTTCCAGTGCCTCACCACCCTCACGGTAAAGAATTTCCTCCTAATATCTAGTCTGAATCTCCCCTCTTCCGATTTAAAATCGTTACCCCTTGTCCTGTCGCTACCTTTCCCGACAGAGAGTCCCTCTCCGGCTCTCCCGTAGGCTCCCTTCAGATATTGGAAGGCTGCTCTGAGGTCTCCCCGGAGCCTTCTCTTCTCCAGGCTGAACAACCCCAGCTCTCTCAGTCTCTCTTCACAGGGGAGGTGCTCCGTCCCTCCGATGGTTTTCGTGGCCCTCCGCTGGGCCCCTTCCAACAGGTCCACGTCCTTCCCGTGTCGAGGACTCCAAAGCTGGACACCGTACTCCAGGTGGGGTCTCGCGTGCGCAGAGTAGAGGGGGGTAGAATCGCCTCCCGTGACCCGCTGGCCACGCTTCTCTTGATGCAGCCCAGGGTGGGGTTGGCTTTCTGGGCTGCCAGCGCGCGTTGCCGGCTCGTACTGACGTGTAATAATGCTACTGACGTACCCTTACCAGCCTCGTGTTAAAAGAAGCAAGAAGCTGTAATATCCTTAATTTAGACAGTTTTTACGTGAAATGGTGCATCCTCACTGTTTTGTCACTTTCAGGAGCGAGCAATTGACCGAGAGCACGAGAGAGACCTTTTCCAGCAAGAGATAGGGAAGCCGGAACAACAGCTTAAGGTTCCACAAAGGATTCGGCCTGTCAGCGAGCATCAAACCGGAGAGGTAACGCGCGCTATTGCTTGTACTCAAGGGATCTAAATGGTACGCTGACAGCCGTTCGGATACCCTAGGGAAGCTGTTTTATGGTGTCCCTAACCTGCATCCGTTCGCAAGGCAGGAAAGGAAATCCCCCGAGATGAAAGGCTACGGTGTCGGGGGAACGTGGGGAAAGTGTGTTCTGGGTGTTTTTTGAGTCGGTCGGTTGGATGTTTTTAGTAGCAGACACACAGAAGCCTCGTAACTTTCAAAAAGACTCCCTCGCGTAACTTAATTTAGAAAATGGGGTTTTCAAAAGCCCGTGGAAACATTCAGGACTCCTGTAGCGATTCCCCCTGCTCTTGCGTCCTTTTGTGACATCCTGTTGGTAGCACGGGTACGGGCACCGCAGGAACGCAGTGACCAAGGGGTCACAGCCGAGACGTAGCGGCGCTCTCTGCGTGCGCCTCCCCGGGAGACGTCTGTCTCCCCTGAAACAATCTGGTGACCGCAGAAGGGCAGCTCGAGGAAGTCACAGCAACCTCTTAGGCCCAGCAAAAGCCAGAAAAGCGACAGCGGTGCAAACGCTGTGTGTTGTGAAGCTTTTTGCCTGTCTTGTTTGGTGACCTTTGGGTCAATTGAACTGCATTTTATTTTTTGGTGGGTTTTCTCCTGTCTTGCTTTTAGAGCAAGGCTGATATTTTTGCGTGATTCTCTCGCCCGATTTTCAGTCTTCAGCTTCTTCTCAGGTGGCACTGCGATTTTCAAAGAAAAGCTCTTCCTTTCGGTTCAGTTCAGTTGCTGTCGTTCGGTTCTTAAATGGTAGCAACGTTTAGTATTCTATATTAGATAGTTTATGACCACAGACAGTAATGGGACATACATGGATAGACGTGAAATGTAAGTTGTCAAAATATTTATTGCCTTACAATTCTCGGAGGTAGGGGTGTGTTTCCTGGGGTTTCAAAATCTATTTCACTAAAAAGGTTTGTAACAAATCCTGCAAAGTGTTCAGCCCGTACCGGGCGACCTGGCTGTCGTCAGCCTGTGCGTACAAGGAGTGGTGGGCCATTAGCCGAATGTGTGTTAACCGACACGCGTGGAGCAATTCCGCATCCGTCTGCTTCTGTGGCAAAGCGGGTGCCCGCTCCTGTCCTACGGACACGTTCCACAGAGGGGGGAGGCACAATTAGTTTTCCTGAATCCGGGATGTTCGTTTTGAGTTCGTTTTGTGATGCGTCTCCTCATAATTTGAGGCATGGGCAGCGTGTGAATTCCTAGTTAAAATTCTCACAGTTAAAAAGGCAAAACTTCTCCCGAGAAAAAAAATTTCAAATTTGATTGCATAATGAAACGAGGCCTGTTTTTCTGCACAGAAACGATTTGTGCGAATCGTCCTGAATTACAAGCGTGTATACCCAGATGTGTACACTCCAAGTTGGCAGATAGGCTGCAGCAGCAATGTAAAGCATGCTTTAAGGTGAAAGATGGCTGTAACTGTGATGAAAACTTTAAGGTTCGTACTAGATGCTTTTAAAGTAGGATTTTTCACAGGCAGGCGCAGCGGCAATTTTAGAGCCGAGTGGTGCCGAATATTACCCATTTACAGACAGAATTCTCGGTACTGTCTTAGATTTACATCGAATTTCTATCAAATGAGCCACCTAGCCTTCCTATATAGTATATTTTGGTGCCCCGATATTACTTGGCGTATTTCATAAGTATACCTTTTATGGCCGTTTCTCGTGCTTTTCCGAGAGAGCTGCTTTACTTTTTCATAGTTGCACGGTTTTTGAATGCCTCTTCTGCCTTTCAGATCTTCTCTTTCTCCTACGCCTTAAATACTCGTACAAGAACGTGCAGAAAATGTTATGTGCAGCTGTAACGTGCTTTGGGGTTTTTTTTGGTAGGATGAAATGGAAATACTGGGACTGGCGATCCAGAAGTCTGAAGAAGCCACCGTAAAGGACCGTCCCAGTGACTACCGTCGAGTTAGGATTATTAAAAGCACCAAAGCGACACGCTCGTAGAGATGGGGACTACCTCTGGACACGTGTTAATCCCGGTCAGGTGTCCTCGGGATACAGATGGTCTGCGCTTCCTGCTCTGACAAGACAGAAGCGATGAGCTTCAGGATGAGCTCCTGAAGACAAGAAAGAGGCCAGGTGCCGGGGTTCTTGTCTCTTTGTTTGTTTGTTTGTTTGTTTGTTTTGGGCGGGGGGTGGCGGGCGGGCGGGCGTGTGGCTTCCAAAACAGGGTGCGCGGTTGACTGCAGGTGGCAGCCTGCAGAGCTCTTTTGCTGCCTGACCTCGCCTTTTCTTTGTCACTCCTCTTTCACGGCATCTGCGCTGAAAGCCGGGGCGGTCAACGAAGAGACGTGGACAAAACGGGACGAACCGGCGCCGCTTCTGCCTGTTTTCCAGGCTTTGCCACGAACCAAGGAGCATCATCAGCCTCGTCACTGGTGGCGGCGAGTCCTGAGGTGGCTTAGGTGAGTCGAGCCTTCCAGGAACGTCCGTTGTCCGTAGCCTACGGCGTGTCATTTGGACGTCAGTCGGAAGGAGGTTTCTCTTTCTGAAAGGGCACCGGTTTCTCGTGCCAAGCGGTTGCCTCTCCTGAAGTTCCCACGAGAGGGGATCCTCGGAGACGATGCGCTGGGCAGCAGAAGTCATCAGCGAGGAGACGTCGCGCGCTCTATTAAATAGGGACAAAAAGAAAGACGATGTCCTTCCAAAGGCCCGAGCGCGGCACCTCTTCCGACGGCCGATGGCATGGCCGGCCTTTGGGCTCTGGGTCCCCCGTAACAGCGGGGACACGGCCAAACCCTGTTCCTCTGCGTGTTCGGCACAGCCAAAAGCCTTGGCCGGTCCGCCGGTCGTTTTCGGTAGCCTGGTGGACTGCGGCACCGGGGATTGGATTTCCCCCCGCCAAAAGTACAGCCGTTTGGGGAATCTCTTACCTTCCTGGTTTTTTCTATCGTAAAGGAGACTTTAAAAAAAGGGTTAAAGTCGTATAACGTGCAAACTGACTTGCAGGCTTTAAACGGCAACCGTCCACTGGCTGTAGCCTACAGCGTCTTAGGCGTCCCTAAGCGGCGAGGTATTTGTTCCAAATCTTTGAAAAGAGAGGCGACTGAAGGTAACGGGTTGGGTTTTTGGTTGGGTTTTTTTTCTAGTTTTTTTGTTTTTTGTTTTTCCCCCCCCTTTTCTTTAGGCGGAGCGCTCTGAAGAACCTGATTTCTGCCTGGCTTTCAGCGTCGCGTTTCCCCGGCAGTGCGGTAGCATCTCTCTCGGGCAGTGCCGCCGGCCAGATGTCCCTCCTCCTTGGGTAGGAGAGAAAGCAGCCCCCGGTCAAATGACAACTGCGCGTTCTGGAGACGGAGAGCGCAACGGTGGGGGTTCGGAGCTGTGCCAGTTGAATTAGCGCCGAAGAAAAAACCCGAGGCTTTTCTAGCGTGAGTATTTTTCTTGGCCGTATCTAAACGCGCGCAGAGCTTTCCAGCGGCAGGGAAAGGGAAGGGAGGAGGCGCTTCCCCCCAGCGGGCGGAGGGTTTGTTACGCTGTTAGGCTGAGAAGGTGTTGCAAGTGGCACGGGTCAGTCTGAATAGGGACCTGAAGCGTCGGGATGGCTCCGGCTTTGGCAGGCCGTGCCGTCTTTGGAGCGGAGCTGTTTCCCCGCAATCCTCCTGTAGCTCAGCTCCTGTCCTGTCCCTCGGCCGGAGGGAATTCCTCTACTCTCTTCGGTGCTCTTTCGTTTGATGATGCTGATCTCCGGTTGGGGTTTGCTGTTTGTTTTGCAGGTGCCTCGTTGTCCGCGTCTCGTGCTGCTCGACAGATGCCCCGGCCCGGGTTTGCAGCCGGTGGTGGAGCCGCCTGAGGGGAAGGGGCCAGCCCTGGGTCTGGTCGTTCGGTGCATTTTTTGGGGCGAATTAAAAAAACCGGGGTGTGTGTGTGTGGGGGGGTGGTGGTGTGATGATGTCATTTGGGGCAGCCGGATGTCAGCGGGGGAGCGACGGTGCGGCGGAGGAGCAGGTGAGTGGGGGTTAAGTGGGGTTCCCCCCACAAGAGGGTGGGTCACGGCCCCCAAACGCCTGAAAACTTGGTGCGGGGCAGGTGGTTGGGGTTTTGGGCGGTGGTGTTTAAAAAATGTTAAAAGCTGTATATGCGGGGGTGAGGCATTGGAGTAGAGAACAATCTCTCATTTTTCTGTGTGTTGAAAAATAATATTCCCTTACGTATATAAAAGGAGTTCAAAATACCAACCCGTATCTCTAAGGATTCTGTATTATTTAATGGGAGTTTAGACGACGGAAAGATTTTTTTAAAAGATTTATTTATAAAGAGAGATTGAAGCGTCAAAGCGGATGTCTGGACAGGTCGCTAGTCCAATTGGATGTTGTCTATCTATCGTGCGTGTTAATCTGTAAGTCTAAACAGATGTGACTCTTAGCAGACGTTCTGTCGAAGTGTATCAAGAGCATCCGTTTTCCCTAAGTCTTACCCACGGGTCGGTCAGTGCGGAGGCGTAAACGCCTGTGCTGTAGATGGTTCCAGACTGCAAAGAGAGCCTATCGCTAGAAGGGATTTCCAAACTGGCCCTCCCCTCTGCTCTCTCTTGCCGGCGTCCAAGCGCTTTCAAAAGCGCTTTAAGCAGGAGTGTTGATTCCCAGGAGGATAGGGAAGCTCTACAGAGAGACTTAGGTAGATTGGATCGTTGGGCCAACATCAGTGGTATGAGTTTCAAGAAGGGCAAGTGCCAGGTTCTGCGCGTGGGCCACAATAACCCCGAGCAGCGCTACAGGCTTGGGGAAACGTGGCTGGAAAACCACCTGGAAGAAAGAGACCTGGGGGTGCTAATGGACAAGCGGCTGAACGTGAGCCGGCAGTGTGCCCAGGTGGCCACGAAAGCCAACGGCATCCTGGCTTGTATTAGAAACAGCGTGAGCAGCAGAAGTAGGGAGGCGATTGTGCCCCTGTACTCGGCACTGGTGAGGCCGCACCTGGAGTATTGCGTCCGGTTTTGGGCACCTCAATCCAAGAGAGATGTCGAGGTGCTGGAGCGAGTGCAGAGGAGGGCAACGAAGCTGGTGAAGGGCCTGGAAAACAAATCCTATGAAGAGCGGTTGAAGGAGCTGGGACTGTTTAGTATGAGGAAGAGGGGGCTGAGGGGAGACCTCGTCACTCTCTTAACACTACTTGAAAGGACACTGTAGAGAGGTCGGTGCTGGTCTCCTGGCACAGGTAGGTAACGACAGAACGAGAGGGAACGGCTTCAAGCTCCAACAGGGTAGGTTTAGACTGGACATTAGGAAAGAATGTTTCACAGAGGGAGTGGTCGGGCATTGGAACAGGCTACCCAGGGAGGTGGTCGAGTCACCATCCCTGGATGTGTTTAAGAACCGTCGAGATGTGGTGTTGGGGGATATGGTGTAGGGGAGAACTTTGTAGAGTAGGGTAGATGGTTGGACTCGATGATGCCAAGGGTCTCTTGCAACCTAGACGATTCTATGATTCTATGAAAAGCAGCCCCTTCCCCCGTTTCCCCTCCCGCCCTGGGGAGCTGGATCGGTGCAGCGGGACAGGAGGAAAAAAACCCAGCCCCGTTTTCCTGCAGGGACGCAAAGCTCCCCGATGTCTCTGTGGTGGATAAGGCGGCACCCCCGCCTGCCTTCCTGGACGCCGGCGGACTGGCTGCTGTCGCCCCCACGGCCCCCGGGGCCACGCGCAGAGCGCCGCGGCGTCCCTGGGGCTGGTTGCGGGGCGAACACCGGAGGTTTTTGGCGCCGAGGCGACGGCTGCGGCTGCCCGGACTGCGAGCGGGGACAGGGCAGAGAGCGGGAAGGCCTGCCCGCCGGTAAGTGGTCACGGTCCCTGGGTGGAGGGAAGCGGGCTGAGAGCGGTCACCGCTCATGGCCCCGGTGAGGTCTCAGAGGGGGACAAGGAAGGGGGCGTGGGCGTGGGCGCTGTCCGGCTGCCCGGTGCTTTCCGGCCGCTGCGGACCGGTCCGCAGCGATTTCTGGGCTGGCCGCCGTTTTCCCCCGGCCCCCTCCGGTTCCGGAGCGGCTCGGCCCGCCCATACCGCGCGCCCATTGGTCGCGGTGCCGTAAGCGGCGTCCGTCCTCTAGGAGCCCCCGTCCCATTGGTCGATCGCGCCGTCAATCTCCAGCGCCTCCCAGTCCGGCCAATCGGAGCGCGGCAGGCGATCCGACCAATCGGAGCGGGGCGGTCGCGTTGTGATTGGCTCGTCCTCCTGTCAATCCGCCCGGGGGCGGTTGCCATGGTGAGGAAGCCCCGCCTGGTCGCGCATGCGCAGTAGTAAGGACGGCGCCGCCCTCACTACTGCGCATGCGCCACAGGGCGGGGCGTCCTCACCATGGCAACCGCCCCCTGGCGGATTGACAGGAGGACGAGCCAATCACAGCGCGACCGCCGCGCTCCGATTGGTCGGATCGCCTGCCGCGCTCCGATTGGCCGGGGTGGGAGGCGCTGAAGATTGACGGCGCGACCGACCAATGGGACGGGCTCCCCGAGGACGGAAGCCGCTTCCGGCGCCGTGACCAATGGGCGCGCCGCATGGGCGGGCCGAGCCGCTCCGGAAGCGGAGGGGGCCGGGGGAAAATGGCGGCGCGCGCGGAAGCGGCTGCGGCGCGGCGCGGACCGGACCGCACCGCACCGCACCGCACCGCACCGGACCGGCGCGGGCGGAAAGCACCGGGCAGCCGGACAGCGTCGCGGTGCCGCTGGGCAGCGTCGCGGTGCCGCTGGACAGCGTCGAGGCCAGCGGGGGGGCGCGGGGAAGGCGGCCGGGGTCCCGAGGCGGCTCCGAGGGGAGACGGCGTTGCGGGGGGGCGGGCTGAGGCGTCTGGGGAGGTGCTCGCGGCTCCCGGGGCTGGCAAACGGGCTCGCGTGGCTGGTGTTGGGGCTTCAGCCGGAGAGGGAGTCGTGTGGCTTTGGGCTGAGGGGCGGGGGTGGAGTCCGGCGTTTTGGGGACTTGAGCAGAGGCTCAGCGGCTGGGTTTTGGGGCTCGGAAGGGGGCAGTAAGTGATGCGGTTTGGGGGCGGAGAGCAGAAGCCGTTTTGGCTGGTTCTGCAGGGGGGGTGGGCAGGAGGGCGTTGGGGGCTGCGGGGGAAAGCAGGGGCTGGGCGGGCTGCGGGGTGCTCAAACAGCAGGTGAGGTTTTCAAATCTGCAACTTGTAACTGTTGCAGCTTTATTCTGGCTTCCTCCATTTTTGCAAAAGCTTCTGTTGCTAGACAGAGCATTCCTCTGTGTATCAGCTACTTGAGCTAGTTTATTTCAATGCGTCTGATCAGGTTTGTCTGTTCAGCAAAGTGGCATTTAAAGGTGACGTTTCACCGGATGCCAGCGGCTGTGCCTTATTTCCAGTATAAAGATGTATTCCCCAAATATCAGAGTGGGATATAACAACTGCAGCTGGTCAAAAGTAACACTGAAATGCAAAATTTAGAATTTCTTTTTTCCCATTGGCTCCTCCTCAGTATGAACACAAAGTTAATTTCTATTCTTAATTCCTATTTATGCTACATATATGAAGGATGAACGCGAGGAAAGGAGACCATAAAATACTGGCCTATTGCTATTTGTATGCTGCGCTTTGAACAGAAGAGACAAAACTGTCCTTTTTGTGAAATAATACTGGCTGTATCAGTGCCGTCCTCGTGTTTTTATTCAAAAATGTGAGATTTGTTGCCCCGAATGGTGAGAGTAGTTTTTGTTAATGGAAGTCGCAAGAGGTTCTGCCACCTTAAAAACCATAGAATCGTAGAATGGTTAGAATTGGAAGGGACCTTCAAGATCATCGTGTTGCAGCCCCCCTGCCTTGGGCAGGGACGCCTCCACTAGAGCGGGTTGCTCAAAGCCCCGTCCAGCCTGGCCTTAAACACTTCCAGGGATGGGGCATCCACAGCTTCCCCGGGCAACCTGTTCCAGTGCCTCACCACCCTCACGGTAAAGAATTTCCTCCTAATATCTAGTCTGAATCTCCCCTCTTCCGATTTAAAATCGTTACCCCTTGTCCTGTCGCTACCTTTCCCGACAGAGAGTCCCTCTCCGGCTCTCCCGTAGGCTCCCTTCAGATATTGGAAGGCTGCTCTGAGGTCTCCCCGGAGCCTTCTCTTCTCCAGGCTGAACAACCCCAGCTCTCTCAGTCTCTCTTCACAGGGGAGGTGCTCCGTCCCTCCGCTGGTTTTCGTGGCCCTCCGCTGGGCCCCTTCCAACAGGTCCACGTCCTTCCCGTGTCGAGGACTCCAAAGCTGGACACCGTACGCCAGGTGGGGTCTCGCGTGCGCAGAGTAGAGGGGGGTAGAATCGCCTCCCGTGACCCGCTGGCCACGCTTCTCTTGATGCAGCCCAGGGTGGGGTTGGCTTTCTGGGCTGCCAGCGCGCGTTGCCGGCTCGTACTGACGTGTAATAATGCTACTGACGTACCCTTACCAGCCTCGTGTTAAAAGAAGCAAGAAGCTGTAATATCCTTAATTTAGACAGTTTTTACGTGAAATGGTGCATCCTCACTGTTTTGTCACTTTCAGGAGCGAGCAATTGACCGAGAGCACGAGAGAGACCTTTTCCAGCAAGAGATAGGGAAGCCGGAACAACAGCTTAAGGTTCCACAAAGGATTCGGCCTGTCAGCGAGCATCAAACCGGAGAGGTAACGCGCGCTATTGCTTGTACTCAAGGGATCTAAATGGTACGCTGACAGCCGTTCGGATACCCTAGGGAAGCTGTTTTATGGTGTCCCTAACCTGCATCCGTTCGCAAGGCAGGAAAGGAAATCCCCCGAGATGAAAGGCTACGGTGTCGGGGGAACGTGGGGAAAGTGTGTTCTGGGTGTTTTTTGAGTCGGTCGGTTGGATGTTTTTAGTAGCAGACACACAGAAGCCTCGTAACTTTCAAAAAGACTCCCTCGCGTAACTTAATTTAGAAAATGGGGTTTTCAAAAGCCCGTGGAAACATTCAGGACTCCTGTAGCGATTCCCCCTGCTCTTGCGTCCTTTTGTGACATCCTGTTGGTAGCACGGGTACGGGCACCGCAGGAACGCAGTGACCAAGGGGTCACAGCCGAGACGTAGCGGCGCTCTCTGCGTGCGCCTCCCCGGGAGACGTCTGTCTCCCCTGAAACAATCTGGTGACCGCAGAAGGGCAGCTCGAGGAAGTCACAGCAACCTCTTAGGCCCAGCAAAAGCCAGAAAAGCGACAGCGGTGCAAACGCTGTGTATTGTGAAGCTTTTTGCCTGTTTTGTTTGGTGACCTTTGGGTCAATTAAACTGCATTTTATTTTTTGGTGGGTTTTCTCCTGTCTTGCTTTTAGAGCAAGGCTGATATTTTTGCGTGATTCTCTCGCCCGATTTTCAGTCTTCAGCTTCTTCTCAGGTGGCACTGCGATTTTCAAAGAAAAGCTCTTCCTTTCGGTTCAGTTCAGTTGCTGTCGTTCGGTTCTTAAATGGTAGCAACGTTTAGTATTCTATATTAGATAGTTTATGACCACAGACAGTAATGGGACATACATGGATAGACGTGAAATGTAAGTTGTCAAAATATTTATTGCCCTACAATTCTCGGAGGTAGGGGTGTGTTTCCTGGGGTTTCAAAATCTATTTCACTAAAAAGGTTTGTAACAAATCCTGCAAAGTGTTCAGCCCGTACCGGGCGACCTGGCTGTCGTCAGCCTGTGCGTACAAGGAGTGGTGGGCCATTAGCCGAATGTGTGTTAACCGACACGCGTGGAGCAATTCCGCATCCGTCTGCTTCTGTGGCAAAGCGGGTGCCCGCTCCTGTCCTACGGACACGTTCCACAGAGGGGGGAGGCACAATTAGTTTTCCTGAATCCGGGATGTTCGTTTTGAGTTCGTTTTGTGATGCGTCTCCTCATAATTTGAGGCATGGGCAGCGTGTGAATTCCTAGTTAAAATTCTCACAGTTAAAAAGGCAAAACTTCTCCCGAGAAAAAAAATTTCAAATTTGATTGCATAATGAAACGAGGCCTGTTTTTCTGCACAGAAACGATTTGTGCGAATCGTCCTGAATTACAAGCGTGTATACCCAGATGTGTACACTCCAAGTTGGCAGATAGGCTGCAGCAGCAATGTAAAGCATGCTTTAAGGTGAAAGATGGCTGTAACTGTGATGAAAACTTTAAGGTTCGTACTAGATGCTTTTAAAGTAGGATTTTTCACAGGCAGGCGCAGCGGCAATTTTAGAGCCGAGTGGTGCCGAATATTACCCATTTACAGACAGAATTCTCGGTACTGTCTTAGATTTACATCGAATTTCTATCAAATGAGCCACCTAGCCTTCCTATATAGTATATTTTGGTGCCCCGATATTACTTGGCGTATTTCATAAGTATACCTTTTATGGCCGTTTCTCGTGCTTTTCCGAGAGAGCTGCTTTACTTTTTCATAGTTGCACGGTTTTTGAATGCCTCTTCTGCCTTTCAGATCTTCTCTTTCTCCTACGCCTTAAATACTCGTACAAGAACAAGCAGAAAATGTTATGTGCAGCTGTAACGTGCTTTGGGGTTTTTTTTGGTAGGATGAAATGGAAATACTGGGACTGGCGATCCAGAAGTCTGAAGAAGCCACCGTAAAGGACCGTCCCAGTGACTACCGTCGAGTTAGGATTATTAAAAGCACCAAAGCGACACGCTCGTAGAGATGGGGACTACCTCTGGACACGTGTTAATCCCGGTCAGGTGTCCTCGGGATACAGATGGTCTGCGCTTCCTGCTCTGACAAGACAGAAGCGATGAGCTTCAGGATGAGCTCCTGAAGACAAGAAAGAGGCCAGGTGCCGGGGTTCTTGTCTCTTTGTTTGTTTGTTTGTTTGTTTGTTTTGGGCGGGGGGTGGCGGGCGGGCGGGCGTGTGGCTTCCAAAACAGGGTGCGCGGTTGACTGCAGGTGGCAGCCTGCAGAGCTCTTTTGCTGCCTGACCTCGCCTTTTCTTTGTCACTCCTCTTTCACGGCATCTGCGCTGAAAGCCGGGGCGGTTAACGAAGAGACGTGGACAAAACGGGACGAACCGGCGCCGCTTCTGCCTGTTTTCCAGGCTTTGCCACGAACCAAGGAGCATCATCAGCCTCGTCACTGGTGGCGGCGAGTCCTGAGGTGGCTTAGGTGAGTCGAGCCTTCCAGGAACGTCCGTTGTCCGTAGCCTACGGCGTGTCATTTGGACGTCAGTCGGAAGGAGGTTTCCCTTTCTGAAAGGGCACCGGTTTCTCGTGCCAAGCGGTTGCCTCTCCTGAAGTTCCCACGAGAGGGGATCCTCGGAGACGATGCGCTGGGCAGCAGAAGTCATCAGCGAGGAGACGTCGCGCGCTCTATTAAATAGGGACAAAAAGAAAGACGATGTCCTTCCAAAGGCCCGAGCGCGGCACCTCTTCCGACGGCCGATGGCATGGCCGGCCTTTGGGCTCTGGGTCCCCCGTAACAGCGGGGACACGGCCAAACCCTGTTCCTCTGCGTGTTCGGCACAGCCAAAAGCCTTGGCCGGTCCGCCGGTCGTTTTCGGTAGCCTGGTGGATCGCGGCACCGGGGATTGGATTTCCCCCCGCCAAAAGTACAGCCGTTTGGGGAATCTCTTACCTTCCTGGTTTTTTCTATCGTAAAGGAGACTTTAAAAAAAGGGTTAAAGTCGTATAACGTGCAAACTGACTTGCAGGCTTTAAACGGCAACCGTCCACCGGCTGTAGCCTACAGCGTCTTAGGCGTCCCTAAGCGGCGAGGTATTTGTTCCAAATCTTTGAAAAGAGAGGCGACTGAAGGTAACGGGTTGGGTTTTTGGTTGGGTTTTTTTTTCGGGTTTTGTTGTTGTTGTTTTTGTTTTTGTTTTTTGTTTTTTCCCCCCCCTTTTCTTTAGGCGGAGCGCTCTGAAGAACCTGATTTCTGCCTGGCTTTCAGCGGCGCGTTTCCCCGGCAGTGCGGTAGCATCTCTCTCGGGCAGTGCCGCCGGCCAGATGTCCCTCCTCCTTGGGTAGGAGAGAAAGCAGCCCCCGGTCAAATGACAACTGCGCGTTCTGGAGACGGAGAGCGCAACGGTGGGGGTTCGGAGCTGTGCCAGTTGAATTAGCGTCGAAGAAAAAGTCCGAGGCTTTTCTAGCGTGAGTATTTTTCTTGGCCGTATCTAAACGCGCGCAGAGCTTTCCAGCGGCAGGGAAAGGGAAGGGAGGAGGCGCTTCCCCCCAGCGGGCGGAGGGTTTGTTACGCTGTTAGGCTGAGAAGGTGTTGCAAGTGGCACGGGTCAGTCTGAATAGGGACCTGAAGCGTCGGGATGGCTCCGGCTTTGGCAGGCCGTGCCGCCTTTGGAGCGGAGCTGTTTCCCCGCAATCCTCCTGTAGCTCAGCTCCTGTCCTGTCCGTGGCCGGAGGGAATTCCTCTACTCTCTTCGGTGCTCTTTCGTTTGATGATGCTGATCTCCGGTTGGGGTTTGCTCTTTGTTTTGCAGGTGCCTCGTTGTCCGCGTCTCGTGCTGCTCGACAGATGCCCCGGCCCGGGTTTGCAGCCGGTGGTGGAGCCGCCTGAGGGGAAGGGGCCAGCCCTGGGTCTGGTCGTTCGGTGCATTTTTTGGGGCGAATTAAAAAAACCGGTGTGTGTGTGTGGGGGGGGGTGGTGGTGTGATGATGTCATTTGGGGCAGCCGGATGTCAGCGGGGGAGCGACGGTGCGGCGGAGGAGCAGGTGAGTGGGGGTTAAGTGGGGTTCCCCCCACAAGAGGGTGGGTCACGGCCCCCAAACGCCTGAAAACTTGGTGCGGGGCAGGTGGTTGGGGTTTTGGGCGGTGGTGTTTAAAAGCTGTATATGCGGGGGTGAGGCACTGGAGTAGAGAAAAATCTCTCATTTTTCTGTGTGTTGAAAAATAATATTCCCTTACGTATATAAAAGGAGTTCAAAATACCAACCCGTATCTCTAAGGATTCTGTATTATTTAATGGGAGTTTAGACGACGGAAAGATTTTTTTAAAAGATTATTTATAAAGAGAGATTGAAGCGTCAAAGCGGATGTCTGCACAGGTCGCTAGTCTAATTGGATGTTGTCTATCTATCGTGCGTGTTAATCTGTAAGTCTAAATAGATGTGACTCTTAGCAGACGTTCTATCGAAGTGTATCAAGAGCATCCGTTTTCCCTAAGTCTTACCCACGGGTCGGTCAGTGCGGAGGCGTAAACGCCTGTGCTGTAGATGGTTCCAGACTGCAAAGAGAGCCTATCGCTAGAAGGGATTTCCAAACTGGCCCTCCCCTCTGCTCTCTCTTGCCGGCGTCCAAGCGCTTTCAAAAGCGCTTTAAGCAGGAGTGTTGATTCCCAGGAGGATAGGGAAGCTCTACAGAGAGACTTAGGTAGATTGGATGGTTGGGCCAACATCAGTGGTATGAGTTTCAAGAAGGGCAAGTGCCAGGTTCTGCGCGTGGGCCACAATAACCCCGAGCAGCGCTACAGGCTTGGGGAAACGTGGCTGGAAAACCACCTGGAAGAAAGAGACCTGGGGGTTCTAATGGACAAGAGGCTGAACGTGAGCCGGCAGTGTGCCCAGGTGGCCACGAAAGCCAACGGCATCCTGGCTTGTATTAGAAACAGCGTGAGCAGCAGAAGTAGGGAGGCGATTGTGCCCCCTGTACTCGGCACTGGTGAGGCCACACCTGGAGTATTGCGTCCGGTTTTGGGCACCTCAATCCAAGAGAGATGTCGAGGTGCTGGAGCGAGTGCAGAGGAGGGCAACGAAGCTGGTGAAGGGCCTGGAAAACAAATCCTATGAAGAGCGGTTGAAGGAGCTGGGACTGTTTAGTATGAGGAAGAGGAGGCTGAGGGGAGACCTCATCGCTCTCTACAGCTACTTGAGAGGACACTGTAGAGAGGTTGGTGCTGGTCTCTTGGCACAGGTAGTTAATGACAGAACGAGAGGGAACGGCTTCAAGCTCCAACAGGGTAGGTTTAGACTGGACATTAGGAAAGAATGTTTCACAGAGGGAGTGGTCGGGCATTGGAACAGGCTACCCAGGGAGGTGGTCGAGTCACCATCCCTGGATGTGTTTAAGAACCGTCGAGATGTGGTGTTGGGGGATATGGTGTAGGGGAGAACTTTGTAGAGTAGGGTAGATGGTTGGACTCGATGATGCCAAGGGTCTCTTCCAACCTAGACGATTCTATGAAAAGCAGCCCCTTCCCCCGTTTCCCCTCCCGCCCTGGGGAGCTGGATCGGTGCAGCGGGACAGGAGGAAAAAAACCCAGCCCCGTTTTCCTGCAGGGACGCAAAGCTCCCCGATGTCTCTGTGGTGGATAAGGCGGCACCCCCGCCTGCCTTCCTGGACGCCGGCGGACTGGCTGCTGTCGCCCCCGCGGCCCCCGGGGCCACGCGCAGAGCGCCGCGGCGTCCCTGGGGCTGGTTGCGGGGCGAACACCGGAGGTTTTTGGCGCCGAGGCGACGGCTGCAGCTGCCCGGGCTGCGAGCGGGGACAGGGCAGAGAGCGGGAAGCCTTGCCCGCCGGTAAGTGGTCACGGTGCCCGGGTGGAGGGAAGCGGGCTGAGAGCGGTCACCGCTCATGGCCCCGGTGAGGTCTCAGACGGGGACAAGGAAGGGGGCGCGGGCGCTGCCCGGCTGCCCGGTGCTTTCCGCCCGCTGCGGTCCGGTCCGCAGCGATTTCTGGGCTGGCCGCCGTTTTCCCCCGGCCCCCTCCGGTTCCGGAGCGGCTCGGTCCGCCCATACCGCGCGCCCATTGGTCGCGGTGCCGTAAGCGGCGTCCGTCCTCTAGGAGCCCCCGTCCCATTGGTCGGTCGCGCCGTCAATCTCCAGCGCCTCCCAGTCCGGCCAATCGGAGCGCGGCAGGCGATCCGACCAATCGGAGCGCGGCGGTCGCGCTGTGATTGGCTCGTCCTCCTGTCAATCCGCCCGGGGGCGGTTGCCGTGGTGAGGAAGCCCCGCCCGGTCGCGCATGCGCAGTAGTAAGGGCGGTGCTGTGCTCGCTGCTGCCGCCTTGTGGACAAAACGCGGTACTGCACGTACGCGGGTACGGGGCGGGGGGGGGGGGCGCGCATGCCCAGTAGAAAGGGGGGCGCTGCGCTCGCCGCCGCTGCCGCCCGTGCCAGCAGAAACCGGCGCTGCAGCTCGGGGGGCGCCGGGGGGGGGGGGGGAAGGCGGAGCCGAGGGAGGTTCCATTTTCCCCAAATTGGGGAAAATTATTCAATTTGGGGATTTTTCAGTGCTTTTCCGCAACGGAGAAGTCTTCAGGGTTTTGTTAGGGTTTTTCTTGCCCTTCCCCGCCGCCGGGGACGGCGCCCATGCGGGGGCTGACGCTGCAGAACCGTAAATTGAAGCCCCAAATTGAACCCCGAATATGAATAACATTTTCCCCAATTTGGGGAAAAGGGAACCTTCCCCGGTCCCGCCTCGCCCCGCTCCCCGAGCCACAGCGCCGGTTTCCGCTGGCACGGAGGGCGGCGAGCACAGCGCCGCCCTTACTACTGCGCATGCGCGACCGGGCGGGGCTTCCTCACCACGGCAACCGCCCCCGGGCGGATTGACAGGAGGACGAGCCAATCACAGCGCGACCGCCGCGCTCCGATTGGTCGGATCGCCTGCCGCGCTCCGATTGGCCGGACTGGGAGGCGCTGGAGATTGACGGCGCGACCGACCAATGGGACGGGGGCTCCTCGAGGACGGACGCCGCTTCCGGCCCCGCGGCCAATGGGCGCGCCGCATGGGCGGGCCGAGCTGCTCCGGAAGCGGAGGGGGCCGGAGGAAAATGGCGGCGCGCACAGAAGCGGCTGCGGCGCGGCGCGGACCGCACCGCACCGGACCGGACCGGACCGGACCGGCGCGGGCGGAAAGCACCGGGCAGCCGGTCAGCGTCGCGGTGCCGCTGGACAGCGTCGAGGATAGCGGGGGGGCGCGGGGAAGGCGGCCGGGGTCCCGAGGCGGCTCCGAGGGGAGACGGCGTTGCGGGGGGGCGGGCTGAGGCGTCTGGGGAGGTGCTCGCGACTCCCGCGGCTGGCAAACGGGCTCGCGTGGTTGGTGTTGGGGCTTCAGCCGGAGAGGGAGTCGTGTGGCTTTGGGCTGAGGGGCGGGGGTGGAGTCCGGCATTTTGGGGACTTGAGCAGAGGCTCATCGGCTGGGTTTTGGGGTTCGGAAGTGGGCAGTAAGTGATGCGGTTTGGGGGCGGAGAGCAGAAGCCGTTTTGGCTGGTTCTGCACGGGGGGTGGGCAGGAGGGCGTTGGGGGCTGCGGGGGAAAGCGGGGGCTGGGCGGGCTGCAGGGAGGCTCCCTGGAGGCGGAGGGTCTGGTCACATCAGACCCCGAAGTTAGGGAGGCCGGCACACACCTGCCTGAACTCAACCTGTGAGGTAGTCTGTGGGGGGAAAAGGCGCTTTTCAGACCCCACATGCCCTCTTTGGGTCTAGCTCTTAGAATAGTTAATAGTTAATGAGTCGTACAAACCGGTTAATATTTCTGCCACCTATGACGGTGATATTTAATTGTATTGTTTATTTCATTGTATTCTATTGTAATTGATGTTTAATTGCTGAGATATGAGGGTGACTGAGTGATGCCCTGGTCGAAAGGCCAGAGCAGTGTAAACAGCCGGAGCTTGCCGAGAGTAGGAGCTGAAATGGACTGGTGCAGAGCAGGGGCTTGCATTAGCCAGAGCTGGGGCAAGCAGGAGGTGCAGCGAGATGAAGTGCCTGCTGCCTAAATAGGTCTGACTCTTAACAGATATTCTATTTCAATGTAACAAGAGAATTTATGCACGGTTATTGCTTCGGGGAGTGTGGGGGGGTTGGCCCTGTCCCTTCTTCAGGGGATTGTGGAAAAGGGCTATGGGCGGGGCCCGGATGTGGTGGGCGCGGCCCGGGTCTGGTGGGCGGGGTCAGGGGTTGGTTGGCGGGCCCCGGCATTAATAAGCCACAGCCCCTGGTCAGGGAGCTCAGTCTGCCCTGGGTTGTCTTTGGGGTCAGAGCTTTGCTGTGTCTTGAGTCAATTGTAGCCTCGGGGCTGGCTCAGCTGTGGGAGCAGGTGTGTTTGGGCATCTAGAGGAGCAGAGGTTAGAAGTGTGAGGTAAGACCTTCAGGACTGGTTAAGGTTTAGCAGTAAATATAAAATAAAGTAGAGTTTTATGCTGCTTTTTTTTGTTTTAGGTCAGTAGTTTTTCTAATGTGTGTTCAGGGGCCGCAAGCTGGCTTTTATTTATTCCAGGTGCACTGTATTTTCCTGGAGTTTTTGGTTTTTTTTAAGATGGAATTGTGGTTTCTTTCTCCAATTTTGTTGTATCCTTTGTAAGTTGCTGATACCATTTCTCTTAAAAAGACTGATGGTGTGATTATCTAGCAGGGGTTGGGGTGAGCATCTTGTATGCACCGGTATATGGAGTTTTAGCATTTCTGAAGAAAGCAGCAGGGATGTAAGGTATAGTGTCTTTTAGGGTATAGGATGAGTAGCCTTTCCCGATTGCCTGCAGAGAACTATGGTGTCCCTAGAGCTTTAGCAGGTTGCGGCAGCCCCTCGTAGATTGTGTCCAGGCATCACTTGTTTTGTGGGACTGCACCAGAGCCCAGAGTCCGTGGTAAGGCAGAAGATGGATGGTGCCCACAGAGTGCAGGACACGGCTCGGAAGAGCAGCTCCCAAGGAGCAGCTGATGCAGGAGCTTCAGGGTTCAAACACAGGATGGGAAGTGTCAGGAAGAAGTGGGGTTCCTTCCTTGTTGATTCAGGAGTCAAGAAGGTTTTTCTAAAGCTTTGGGATTGGAGGATGGCTGGGAAAGAGTGGCAGGTTCATCGGTCTTTCTCATATTGGTTTAGCAGTTGGATTAAGGTGTCGATGAGGTCTGGTGTGTTAGAGTCTTTTGCCTTTGAGGTGAGCCAGGTAGTATCGAGGATGAGCATGGGACTGGTGATTGTTCACAAGCACAATGGTAATTTTGTTTTTCTTGGTCTTTTAGGTACCATAAATAATTGTTGCTGCAGCCTCTGATTCTGGGGTTGGCATGGAGCCGGTGAGTGGAATGCCCCAGAGCTTCTGCGATTGAGGGTGCTGTGGAAGAGGTTGGCATTTACAGTCATGATGCGCACTGCTGGGGCTATGGTTTCTTCCTTTTTTTGCAGATGAAGAGGAAGCCGGTGACTGCAGGAATTGAGTTAGCTGTTTGGTGTGGGGTTTTTGTCAAGGATGAATTCAGACCCCTGGCTCTCTGAAAGCTAAGTTGAGGGGCCAACGTAGATAGTTGCAGAAAAGGGTATTAAAGTTAGGGAAGGGCAGAGGGCTGTTCAGGAGCAGTCCCCATGGGCAGGTAAAGGAAGCAGGTTTACTCTTAAGCACAACACCAGTGTGTCGCAGGCAGGGCAGTTCCAGCCCATGTCTGTTGTTGTTTGTGTGGTCCATCTTCTGTGTCTTAGACTTTTTTTGGGTCTTGCTGTCCTCTTTATTCTTAAGGAGTACGGCATGAACCTTGGCATGCTTGGGTGCTGCTTTTCTTGTGTTACAAGCCTAAAGCGTGGATTGGTCTTGAGTCACAGAAGCTTCTGGATGGTCCTCATTTGCCGCATTGTTCCCGATCGCCTGAGCAGCTCTGCTTTGTAGGCATCTGTTTCTAGGGAGTGGAACTTCTTCCCCGCAACCTTACATTCTTAGGTCTTGAAGCCCGGCTTCCTGTACATACATCATCTCAGTTCTTGGAGTCACTTCTTTTCCTGGGCCATGATGTTCTACAGTTAGTTTCTGGGATTTCCCTCGAATATGCTCATGTCATCATCATGGTCCTATGGGTCGTCTTGCCTGATGACATCTTCCAGCCAAGTGTCATTATTCTGGCTGAGAGTTTTCTCTCACCTTTGAGGTGTGTTGTTCTTCGTGTTGTGTGTAGTGTCGGTCTGTCCTTGTGTGTGTTTGGCTTGGAGCCGCCCTGACCAGGGGTGCAGAGTCAGGAGTAGGAGGAACAGCGGTAAGAGTCTGTGGTTAATATGTGGATCTGCCCAGACTGTTGAGGCAAAGGTGGTACTGTCATCTCAGATCGAGCAGACATCAGTGGGTTCTGTGGACAATTTTTTCATTATTGTTTTATGGGGAAGAGCAGAGCTCTGTGGGAGGGGCTGTTCAGTGGTAGCGAAGCAGATTACATCTCAAAGTTAAGGTTGCTTTGTCTGGGGCCTGGATTTCTGGGTTTTATTGTTTTGATTTTTTTTTTTTTTTTTTTAATGGCAGCCTGTAGTTGGACTCTATATGATATTTGTAAATGGGAACAAGAGCTTTGGAATTATGAAGGTATTGCTCTGAGTCCAGGTGACTTCTTCAGTATTGTTGCTTCAGATGCAGAGGAACAAGCTGCGCAGGGCAATGTAGGAGACCTGAGCAGAGTGCCGCCAGAAGGTGCGTCCGTGTGTGGTATTGGAAGGAAGATGTGTCTGATGGCTCTGACTACTTCATGGTATTTTTTTTTAATTTGAAGCTTTGAATCAAGGTGCGACGTGGGATACGGGCACCAGGGCTGACTCGAGCAAGGTGAGCAGCGATTGCTGGGCTGAAGTATCCTTTTGTTTCCAGGAGGTCTTTTGCTGGTGGAGTTCCAAGCGACCCCTGTTATTTGGGTTTGACGGGTGGTGTGCAAGCCTGAGGCTGGCAACCCAGACTTGCACGGAGGATGGGCCCTTTAGCTGTCAAGGTAAAGGGGCAGGAGATGGGAACCGGTACGCACAGGCTGCGGTTTCGGGCAGTATCTCAGCACGTGTCATTTTGCTTGTGTTTTTGCAGGTGCCGCAGACGGGCTCGGAGGGGTGACGCCGCACGCTGACGAGCGGTTCGAGCTGGTGAGGCTGTTGTGGGCGGGGTTGGCGTCTAATAGCAAAGTATTAGGTGGCAGCTCAGTGAAGTTTTTCTCTCTGGTTTTGCAGGCGCTGCGCGGGCTGCCTTTGGAAGCGGATGAGCATCTGAGATGAGCCGGGTAGTAGAGAGGAGGCGCCTGGGGCTGGAGATTTCTTGCACGTTCAATGGTATTTTTGTGTCCCTTGGTTTCTTAGGCACCACGAGCAGTGACTGCTGATGAGCCCAACTCTGGACTCCGTGCGGAGCAGGTGAGCAGAATGTCATGGCGTATGTGAGGAAGGGGGATGTTGTGTGCAAGGTCCATGTTGACCTTTGTGGTGCTCACTGTTTTGTGTGGAATGCATTGTTCCTTCTTTCCTTGTTTTTTTTCCAGATGATGTGTAGGAGCCTAGGGACTGCAGGATTGATCCCGTTGGCTGGCTGTGGTTTTTCTTGTGGAGGACGGCTTCAGGCCCCTGGCCTTCTGAAAGCTAAGTTGAGGGTTTGGCGCTGGTGATTGTTTGAGGGAGGGAAGGGACAAGGTTGGGAGCTGCAGGGAGGGGTTTTAAAGTCGGAGCGGGGCAGGGGGCTGTCCTGGAGCAGTCCCCTTTGGCTAGGTAAAGGGAACGGATTTCATTTCAGCACAAAGCTGGCGTGTGCCGGGCAGGGCAGTTCCTGCCGGTGTCTGTTGTGTGTTTTGTGTGGTCTGTCTCCTGTATCTTAGACTTTCCTCAGGTCTTGATGTCCTCGTTGCTCTGTGCGCTCAAGGGGCATGGCGCACATCACCGTTAGGGTCTCGAAGGTGTGTACTCATCAGCATCGTGCCCGATGGGCGCTTCTTTTCTTGCATAACCATCTTAAAGCACGGATCGGGCTTCCATCTCAGACGTTTCTGCAAGGTCCTCTCTTTGTGTTGTGTCTCCAGCTACGTGAGCGGCTCTCTTCTCTAGGCATCCGTTTTCAGGGACTGGGATTTCTTCCCTGCATCCATACGTTCCCAGGTCTTGAAGCCAGGCTTCTTGCACTCAGATCCTCTCTGTTTTTACAGGATCTTCTTGTAGTGGTACATTACATTTGGTTCTCTTACGGCATCACCGTAGAGCCTCCTTGCATCAGCGTTGCTGCCCCTAGGGTCTTCTTGCCTGAGGGCTCCTCCGGTCTGGAAGTCATTCTTCTTGTGCGGAATGTTGTCTGATCTTGAAGTCGCATTGTCTACTGTGTTGTGTGGTGTTGGGCTGCACAGGGGTGTGTTTGGCGTGGAGCTGCCCTGCCCCGGGGGTGTAGAGTCAGCGGTAGGTGGAACAACTATAAGAGCCTACATTGTATTGCGGGTGAAGTTCTAAGTGTCCTTTGGTCTCTTGGGTGAAGTTCTAAGTGTCCTTTGGTCTCTTGTACGGTTGGTGCGCGAGCCTTAAAGTTGTAGCTCAAAATTACAGAGGGCAGGTGGGCGAGTGGCCAAGGCAAGGGAGTGGGAGACGGGAAGAGCTAGTGACTGGCTGAGATTTCTGGCAGTACCTCAGCATGTGCCTTTTGCTTTGTATTTTTCAGATGCCTCACGCAGGCTCAGGGAAGCGAAGCCTCATGCCCGCGAGCGGGCCGAGAAGGTGAGGCTGTTGTGGGCCATGTTGGTGTCTAATGGTGAAGTATGATATGGCAGCTTGGCAAAGTATTTACCTTGTGGTTTTGCAGGTTCTCTGTGAGCTGCCTTTGGAAGTTGATGAGCATTAGAGGTGAGCTGGGGCAGGTGCGAGGAGGAGTGTGGGGCCAGACTTCTCACACGTGCGACAGCAGTTTTGTTTCTTGGTATCTCAAGCAGCGATGGCCACAGCTTCTGACTCCAGAATGAGCAGGTGAGCAGAATCCTATTGTACTTTTGAGCTAGTGGAAGTTGTGGAAGACGTTGGCATTGAATTCTCTGATACTTCTTGCAGTTCTTGTTTCAGGGTTTTGTTTTTTTTTTAGTTGTAGATGATGAAGATCAACCCGGTGACTGCAGGAGGGTCCCAGATAGCTGATGTGGTTGGTTGTTGGTTTTTGGGTTTGTGTTTTTTGTTTTTTGGTTTTTTTTTTTAATGGGGAATTTAAGACCCCCAGTCCTCTTTGATCTAAGTTGAGGGACCAGGGCTGGGGAGGGGCTGGGAGGAGGGGACAACGTTGGGAGTTGCAGGGAGGGATTTTGAAGTTAGCGTACGGGAGAGCATTGACAGCTGTGGTCCCCTTTGGGCAAGTTAAGGGAGCGGGTTACTTTTCAGCAAGAAGCTAGGTTGTGCCTGGCCAGGGCGGTTCCAGCCTGCGTTTGTTACTGTATAGTTTGTATGCTCTGTCTTCGGTGTTTTAGAGCTTCCTCAGATCTCGATGCCCTCTTTACTCTCAAGGGGCATCGCGTGCATCTCAGGAACCATCCCTAGAGTCTTCAACGCCTGTACTCATCGGCATAGCGCCAGTTGGATGCTGCTTTTCTTGTGTTCCAAACTTAATGTGTGGATTGGTCTCATATCACAGAAGATTCTGGATGGTCCTCTTTTGCAGCGTTATTCCTGTCTTCCTGAGCAGCTCTGCTTTTCAGTCGCCTGTTTCTGGGGGATGCAGCTTCATCCTCGCATCCTTACGTTCTTAGGTCTTGAAGCCAGACTTCCCAGATACACTTCGTCTCTATTTCGAGAGTCACTTCTTGTCCTGGGTCATTACGTTGTACTCGCTTTCTGGGGTTTCCCTAGAACATCCTCATGTCATCATCATGTTCTTCTTGCCTGATGACATCTTCCAGCCAAGTGTCATTATTCTGGCTGAGAGTTTTCTCTCACCTTTGAGGTGTGTTGTTCTTCGTGTTGTGTGTAGTGTCGGTCTGTCCTTGTGTGTGTTTGGCTTGGAGCCGCCCTGACCAGGGGTGCAGAGTCAGGAGTAGGAGGAACAGCGGTAAGAGTCTGTGGTTAATATGTGGATCTGCCCAGACTGTTGAGGCAAAGGTGGTACTGTCATCTCAGATCGAGCAGACATCAGTGGGTTCTGTGGACAATTTTTTCATTATTGTTTTATGGGGAAGAGCAGAGCTCTGTGGGAGGGGCTGTTCAGTGGTAGCGAAGCAGATTACATCTCAAAGTTAAGGTTGCTTTGTCTGGGGCCTGGATTTCTGGGTTTTATTGTTTTGATTTTTTTTTTTTTTTTTTTTAATGGCAGCCTGTAGTTGGACTCTATATGATATTTGTAAATGGGAACAAGAGCTTTGGAATTATGAAGGTATTGCTCTGAGTCCAGGTGACTTCTTCAGTATTGTTGCTTCAGATGCAGAGGAACAAGCTGCGCAGGGCAATGTAGGAGACCTGAGCAGAGTGCCGCCAGAAGGTGCGTCCGTGTGTGGTATTGGAAGGAAGATGTGTCTGATGGCTCTGACTACTTCATGGTATTTTTTTTTAATTTGAAGCTTTGAATCAAGGTGCGACGTGGGATACGGGCACCAGGGCTGACTCGAGCAAGGTGAGCAGCGATTGCTGGGCTGAAGTATCCTTTTGTTTCCAGGAGGTCTTTTGCTGGTGGAGTTCCAAGCGACCCCTGTTATTTGGGTTTGACGGGTGGTGTGCAAGCCTGAGGCTGGCAACCCAGACTTGCACGGAGGATGGGCCCTTTAGCTGTCAAGGTAAAGGGGCAGGAGATGGGAACCGGTACGCACAGGCTGCGGTTTCGGGCAGTATCTCAGCACGTGTCATTTTGCTTGTGTTTTTGCAGGTGCCGCAGACGGGCTCGGAGGGGTGACGCCGCACGCTGACGAGCGGTTCGAGCTGGTGAGGCTGTTGTGGGCGGGGTTGGCGTCTAATAGCAAAGTATTAGGTGGCAGCTCAGTGAAGTTTTTCTCTCTGGTTTTGCAGGCGCTGCGCGGGCTGCCTTTGGAAGCGGATGAGCATCTGAGATGAGCCGGGTAGTAGAGAGGAGGCGCCTGGGGCTGGAGATTTCTTGCACGTTCAATGGTATTTTTGTGTCCCTTGGTTTCTTAGGCACCACGAGCAGTGACTGCTGATGAGCCCAACTCTGGACTCCGTGCGGAGCAGGTGAGCAGAATGTCATGGCGTATGTGAGGAAGGGGGATGTTGTGTGCAAGGTCCATGTTGACCTTTGTGGTGCTCACTGTTTTGTGTGGAATGCATTGTTCCTTCTTTCCTTGTTTTTTTTCCAGATGATGTGTAGGAGCCTAGGGACTGCAGGATTGATCCCGTTGGCTGGCTGTGGTTTTTCTTGTGGAGGACGGCTTCAGGCCCCTGGCCTTCTGAAAGCTAAGTTGAGGGTTTGGCGCTGGTGATTGTTTGTTTGAGGGAGGGAAGGGACAAGGTTGGGAGCTGCAGGGAGGGGTTTTAAAGTCGGAGCGGGGCAGGGGGCTGTCCTGGAGCAGTCCCCTTTGGCTAGGTAAAGGGAACGGATTTCATTTCAGCACAAAGCTGGCGTGTGCCGGGCAGGGCAGTTCCTGCCGGTGTCTGTTGTGTGTTTTGTGTGGTCTGTCTCCTGTATCTTAGACTTTCCTCAGGTCTTGATGTCCTCGTTGCTCTGTGCGCTCAAGGGGCATGGCGCACATCACCGTTAGGGTCTCGAAGGTGTGTACTCATCAGCATCGTGCCCGATGGGCGCTTCTTTTCTTGCATAACCATCTTAAAGCACGGATCGGGCTTCCATCTCAGACGTTTCTGCAAGGTCCTCTCTTTGTGTTGTGTCTCCAGCTACGTGAGCGGCTCTCTTCTCTAGGCATCCGTTTTCAGGGACTGGGATTTCTTCCCTGCATCCATACGTTCCCAGGTCTTGAAGCCAGGCTTCTTGCACTCAGATCCTCTCTGTTTTTACAGGATCTTCTTGTAGTGGTACATTACATTTGGTTCTCTTACGGCATCACCGTAGAGCCTCCTTGCATCAGCGTTGCTGCCCCTAGGGTCTTCTTGCCTGAGGGCTCCTCCGGTCTGGAAGTCATTCTTCTTGTGCGGAATGTTGTCTGATCTTGAAGTCGCATTGTCTACTGTGTTGTGTGGTGTTGGGCTGCACAGGGGTGTGTTTGGCGTGGAGCTGCCCTGCCCCGGGGGTGTAGAGTCAGCGGTAGGTGGAACAACTATAAGAGCCTACATTGTATTGCGGGTGAAGTTCTAAGTGTCCTTTGGTCTCTTGTACGGTTGGTGCACGAGCCTTAAAGTTGTAGCTCAAAATTACAGAGGGCAGGTGGGCGAGTGGCCAAGGCAAGGGAGTGGGAGACGGGAAGAGCTAGTGACTGGCTGAGATTTCAGGCAGTACCTCAGCATGTGCCTTTTGCTTTGTATTTTTCAGATGCCTCACGCAGGCTCAGGGAAGCGAAGCCTCATGCCCGCGAGCGGGCCGAGAAGGTGAGGCTGTTGTGGGCCCTGTTGGTGTCTAATGCTGAGGCACCTGGACTTTGGGGGATGGCTGGCAACACAGCCAAAACACTGTCTGGAGTGGGGACCTAGATATTCTGTTCCCACGAGAATATGTAAATAGTGGATAGCGCAAGAGCCCTTTCAGCTCTCCTGCACCGCAGGGGGCTGCACGCCAGGATCTCCACTTTTGTGCGGACGTTCGCTTAAGCATCTACTCCTCGAGGTTGAGAGACTCCTTGCCACAACAGATTCTTGCTAAGTGACTAATAGCATGCTAAACTTTGATATCTTAGCTAAGTAATATAAAGGGTTGATTGTGCATATATAATCCTTTAGACATAAACCGTTGACCAAGTCCGGGACTAGGATTGGATCCAGCCGCACCTAGACTCCTCTCTGAGAAGGAGTTTAGAAAGCAAGGGGGTCCTTTCTGAACCTCGTGACTCAACGGGAGGGTCTCCCTGACAGCTTTTCTGACCCTGTCCTCTCTGCAGGAAATAATAGAGTGTGCCTCGACATCGAGTCTCGTAAAACACTATCGCATTTACTACTGATTTTGTTAAATCACTGTTTCACCTTATTAAATACTTCACTACTTCTCTCTTACGAGTGAAGTTAATCACTCCAACCGTGACAACTTCTCTGCTGGTTCTTGCAGGTGTTGTTTGGGGTTTTTTTTAGTTGCAATGATGAAGACAAACCTGGTGATTGCAGAAATGTCCCAGATAGCTGATACGTTTTTTTTTTTTTTTTCAATGGGGAATTTAAGACCTCCAGTCCTCTTATATCGAAGTTTAGAGACCAGGGCTGGGGAGGGGCCGGGAGGAGGAGACACAGTTGGGAGTTGCAGGGAAGGATTTTGAAGTTAGTGTATGGGAAAGCGCTTTACAGCTGTGGTCCCCTTTGGGCAAGTGAAGGGAGCGGGTTACTTTTCAGCACGAAGCCAGGTTGTGCCTGGCAGGCCCATTTCAGCCTGGGTCTGTTATTGTACAGTTTGTATGGTCTGTTTTCTGTGTCTTGCCCTTCCTTGGGTCCCGATGGCATCTTTAGAGTTCAGGAGCACAGTGTGTGCCTCGGGCACCATTCCTGGAGTCTCACAGGCCTGTACTCACCAGCATAGCCCCAGTCGGGTGCTGCTTTTCTTGCGTTACAAGCTTAAAGTGTGGATCAATTTTGTGTCTCAGAAATTTCTGGTTGGTTCTCAGTTTTCAAGTTGTTCCTGGTGGCGTAAGCAGCTCTGCTCCCTACCTCTCAGTTTTCAGGGACTGGGTCTTCTTCCCTGCGTCCTTAATTCTTAGGTCTTTAAGCCTGGCTTCCAGTGCATATGTCATCTTAGCTTTGAGAGTCACTTGTCTTGGGCCATGACGTTCTACACTTAGTTTCTTGGGTTTCCCTAGAGCCTCCTCACATCACCCGTATGCTCCCGCAGGTCTTCTTGCACGATGGCGTCTTCCAAGCAGGTGTCATTCTTCTTGTCAAGAGTTTTCTCTCACCTTTGAGGCGTGTTATTTGTTGTTGTGTGTAGTGTCGGTCTGTGCATGTGTGTGTTTGTGTTGGAGCTGCCCTGCCCAGGGGCGTAGAGTCAGAAGTAGGTGGAACAGCAGTGAGAGTCTGTGGTTAACATGTGGATCTGGTAGATTATTGAGGCAAAGGTGGTAGTCAAGTTAGATCAAGTAACCACCAGCCGGTTGCAAGGGCAGCTCTTCAGTAAGTGATTTTTGGGATGAGCAGAGCTATCTGGGAGAGGCTCTTCAGCGATAGTGAAGCAGGTCGCTTCTCCAAGATGTTAAGGCCGCTTTGTGCGAGGCTTAATGTTTATGGGAGCGGCAGAGACAATGTGAGATGAACTGACTGCAACCTCTGCTCCCTGTCACCTGGTCTTGCTCAGGGGTAGGATGTAGAGAAATCAAGAGTGGCGATGAGCACAGGAAAAGAGAGAGGGGTTGCGGGAAGGTGGTTTTTAGATTTGTTCTTATTTCTCATTATTTGACAAGAAATTAATTAATGCCTGCTTCTTAAGACTACATTGGTGTTCAGCAATTTACTCCCCATTTCAGTGACAACAGGGCTGGGTGCACCAAGCGGTAGCTGCCACCACAGCAATTAAAAATACCCCAAAGCCCTGATTCTGGGACTGTATTGGGGAAAAAAAAATTAAAAAAAATTAAAATACCAATTTGGGGCTCCTGGTAAAGCTAAATCCACCTGAATTTGTGCAGTTGGAAAGCAAAAGTATCCCAATTGCATACACAAAACTTAAACTCACCAATTCTTATGTTGTGGAAAAAGGATGAAAAATACCAATAGTTAGTATTCTGGAAAACTGGGAAATAGAGCCGTTCCCCGCCCCCTGGGGAGGCTGATTGTCAGTCCTCCGGACGTCAATCTCTACGGCCCTGCGGTCCTCCAGCACACCGGAAGTATCTGCCATTCTCCCGGAAGTCGAGCTCTATGATCTTGTAGTCGTCTGGCACGTCGGAAGCGCCCGTCAGTCCTCCGGACATCGATCTCTATGGTCCTGAGGTCCTCCAGCACACCGAACTGTTACGAAACTTCTTTATTCTTCTCTCACACGGTTGTTCTTAAAATTTTCTTGCTATCTTACCCTCTCTCTGTCTCCCCAACACCATTTTCTCCGGTGTTTCCTGTATCCTGTCACTTCTCAAATTGTTTTCCTACGTCTCTTTCTTTATAGTTCTGTGTGCCTATGTTTCAATTCTCATGTATGATTCTTGTATCCTTGAAATAAAGGGCCTTGTGATTAGTGAATCTTGCTAAAGTAGTTAATAATTTGCCTATCCGTTGTAAGCTGTTGTGTGATTGTCAAAATTCTAAGTGAATTAAAGAATAAGGCTAGGTATGGCTTGAAGGTTTGCTTACCTAAGTATGAGTTAGCAAATATAACTTGGCTGACCACAAATAGGGGCCTACACCCCTGCAGAGCTACGATAAGTAACAAGACAGGAAGGTACCTATGTAGATAGCAATTGTGAGGCCAGCACAATGTTATCTTATCTCTGACAAATGGGGGGCTCCAAGAGGGAGGTAGCATATGGTAATGAGTTACTGGAAACTAATGAATATGTTAAAACTCCTTGCATGAATATATATGTATGGTGTGCATATATGTTGTTAAACTGACTCTGTCGGGCACGCACATTTGGAGGAGCTATCCCCTGTGCGTCCAGCGCTGCAATAAAGGATACCTGCTTAATAGTCATCCCGACTATTGAGTCCTGATTTCGTCTTTCACGGCATCAATTCTGGCACCCCAGATGGGACCCTCTCTGCTCGGCTGCAGGACCCTCTGAGAACAGGACTCCCTAGGGTACCCCCAGGATCTTCCCGGAGGGACTCCTCGCCTCATATGGATCACTGCGGGGGCAGACAAGGACCATCTAGAAAATAAGGTATTCTTTTAAGAAAAATTAGAGAAAAAAAAAAAAAAAAAAAAGAGTTTTGGTTTTTGGAACCGGTCATTTGGGGTTCCCATAAGTCGTAGGAGACGTCCTACGCAGGGCGCTGTATGCCAGGCTACTAGTGCCTGAGGGCATACTGTGTACGTGAGTTGTGCTGTGCAACTCAGGTTGTGCTGCGCTCTTTTGCATTACGTACACTTGGTTTGGTTTGTGTATGCGGGTATAGGCACATTTTGTGCTTTGTACTTCTGTATTTCATACACTTGGTTTGTGTCCGCGGGTACAGGCACATTTTGTGCTTTGTACTCCTGTATTTCGTACACTTGGTTTGGTTTGTGTATGCGGGTATGAGCACATGCTGTGTTTTGTACTTTTGTATTTCATACACTTGGTTTTAGTACGTTAGGTACGGTCGCGAGTAAAGCTAAGTACCTTTGCATTAACGTACTTTGTGGTGGTAGTAACTTATCGGTATTGAAATTGGAACTGTTTAAAGGAATTGTTTATTGAAAGTTGATTTGGATTTGGTAAAAGGTGTGTGAATGAATTGAGCTAGCTCTTGTATGACTGAGACGCGGCACAGCTGCGAAGCGAGTGTGGAGTTCTGATCCGCGGTTCCGTTATCCCGCGAGGGGTGCGGCCGGAGATGAACAAAGCGAGTATATTTGGTTGACTGGATGAATATGATCGGTCATATAAATGGATATTGTCCTTTCCACCCGGATAACGGGTGTAAAGCAAACAATAAGTGTTAAGCGTTAAAATTGTTTTAAGATTTTTTCACTGGTTTGGGTCTAATTCAGATTGTACTGATCTTGAGTGCCCTAATTGCCAGCTGTGGATGCAGTGGGAGGAATATTGAGGAGACAGATTGTATCCTCTAACTGTACTGTGTTAAATTAGCAAATATGGGGGAACAGCAAAGTGGCGGAATTGTGAAAAAGAGCCCCATAGGATGTATTTTAAAACATTGGAAAAATATAGGAGGACCGTCAGGTGGGAACGTGAATAAGAAAACTTTGATAAAATATTGTAATCAATGGTGGCCCTTATACAAATTAGATGATGGAGAAAAGTGGCCTCATAATGGGACTCTAAACTATAATACTATGTTGCAGTTGATGTTGTTCTTACGGAGAGAAGGAAAATGGGATGAGGTTATGTATGCGGATATGTTTTTCACTTTGCGAAATCATCCTGAATGGCAAAAGGACTGCGGATTTAATATACCACCGCAAGACCCTTTAGTTTTGTCCGTCGAGAAAGAACATAAAGATAAAAGGAAGGGGCAGCAGAAAATGAAGAGATGTTGCTCGGCATGTAGTATCGGACAAAGGTGTTTAAAAGTGACAGAATCCAGTAAGAGGAAAGAGGAAACAGAAGATCAGCTTGAGGATTTGGGAATGCCCCCCCCTCCATTGCCAGATCCGCTTTCTCCACCGCAGTCGCCATTCCCTGAGACAGAGGGTGGCGGTAGCGGTGAGGAAGAAGGGGAAGCGGCAACTGCTTTTACTCCAGTTACTGCAAGAACCAGGAGTAAAACTGAGAGAGCTCCACAACTCCTAGCCCCGTTACGGGAAGTAATGGGATCTAGTGGACCAGCTAGAGTGAAAATTCCGTTTTCCACCACTGATTTAAATGACTGGAAGGAGGTAGCTAGAGGGTATCGAGATGGTCCCTCTAAGGTGGCAAAACGATTTGAATTGATAGTTAGAAATCAAGATTTAATGCCTGTAAGCAAGGATTTTGTAAATGTAATAGGAGCCACTGGCCAGCAGAGAAAGGCGTTCTTTTTGGAACCCCTTAGATTTAAATTAGGAAAACAGATCGGAATGCATTGATTTTTATACTTGCCACATTCCCCCAAATCACTGTTAGGGCGAGATTTATTAGAGCAATTAGGAGCAGTGATAGTTTTTAATCAAGGAGCCATGGAATTAAAAGTGAAAGAAGATCAGTTGATTGAAACTTTGAGCCTAGCCCTAATGCACTCTGAAAAGCCCACTGTGTCATCACCCGAACTTGAAGAAATCATTAATCAGGTATATCCAGGGGTTTGGGCTACAGGGACTCCAGGAAGGGCGAAACACGCTACCCCCATAGTAATACAACTTAAGGAGGGAGCAAGCCCAATACGTCAAAAACAATACCCCCTCAGATTAGAATATCGCAGAGGGATAGAAGGTCCAATTAAGAACTTTTTACAACATGGACTACTAGTGGAATGTGAATCAGAATATAACACCCCCATACTGCCGGTAAAGAAACCAAATGGAACTTATCGGGTAGTTCAGGACCTAAGAGAAATAAACAAAATTGTTAAAGATTTACACTCTGTAGTTGCCAATCCCTCTACATTACTTACCAAATTGACAAACAGTCAGGTATGGTTTACAGTATTAGACCTAAAAGATGCATTCTTTTGTCTGCCTTTGGCTAAAGAAAGTCAGAAGTTGTTTGCTTTTGAATGGGAAAGCCCTACCACTGGTAGGAGAACCCAGCTTACTTGGACAGTGTTACCCCAAGGTTTCAAAAACAGTCCAACAATTTTTGGAAATCAATTAGCACGTGAGCTTGAGGGATGGAAGCCTCCTTCCAAAAATGGAACCCTTTTACAATACGTGGATGACCTGTTAATAGCAACTGAAACCAAACCTGAGTGTATCCAATGGACTGTGAGCTTGTTAAACTTTCTTGGACTAAATGGATATCGAGTCTCTCAACAGAAAGTTCAAATGGTACAACAGCAAGTGACCTACCTGGGATATGAATTATCTGGAGGACAACGGGAGTTGGGAACTGAACGAAAAGAAGCCATCTGTTAAACCCCACCTCCTCAGACGGTAAAAGAACTCAGAACCTTCTTGGGAATGACAGGTTGGTGTCGATTATGGATTTATAACTACGGAATAATAGTGAAACCTTTATATGAATTTTTGAAAAATAATCCCATTAGATTGATATGGTCCAAAGAAGCTCAGAACGCATTTGAAATACTCAAAAAGGAACTCATGAGAGCCCCGGCCTTGGGCTTGCCTGATGTAACCAAACCTTTTTGGCTCTTTTCTCATGAGAAACAAGGAATAGCTCTAGGAGTTTTAGCTCAGCGGCTGGGACCATACAAAAGAGCTGTAGCTTATTTCTCTAAACAATTAGATGAATTAAGTAAAGGATGGCCAGGATGTTTACTAGCGGTAGCGGCCGTAATACTAAATATTGAGGAAGCCCGGAAATTTACCTTGGGCCAGAAGATGACAGTGTTGGTTTCGCATACTGTATCCGCTGTATTAGAACAAAAAGGGAATCACTGGCTTTCCCCATCCAGGTTTCTGAAATACCAGGACTAACATTGTGAACCCAGCTTCTTTCCTTAGTGGAGCAACAACCAAACCACTAACACATGACTGTTTGGAAACAATAGAGGCTGTGTATTCTAGCAGACCAGATCTGAAAGAAGAACCCCTGCAGGATGCACAGGACTCCTGGTTTACGGATGGAAGTAGCTTTGTCCGACAAGGTATCCGTAAGGCTGGATATGCAGTGACCACAACAAATAAGGTAATTGAATCCCAACCATTGCCTACCGGGACATCAGCTCAAAAGGCTGAGATTATTGCCTTGACTAGGGCTTTGGAACTGGCGAAAGGGAAAAGGATAAATATATGGACAGACTCCAAATATGCCTTTGGAGTTGTTCATGCTCATGGAGCAGTCTGGAAGGAACGAGGATTGCTAACCGCACAAGGAAAACAAAGCAAACATGCAGAAGAAATACTTCGTCTACTGGAGGCAGTACGGTTACCAGCTAGCGTCGCCATCATGCATTGTCGAGGACATCTGAGGGGTAACACTGACCAAGAAAGAGGTAACAGATTGGCTGATTATGAGGCTAAACAGGCAGCAGAAAGAATACAGAAAGAACAAATTCTAGCCTTAATTCCAGACAATAGAAATCAAGACCTGGATGACCACGAGGGCATTAAATATTCTAGATTAGATGAGGAGTTCATACGAGAATTAGGAGGACAAGTTCCTTCCCGGGGATGGGCTCATTTGAGTGATGGTAGAATGATTATACCTGCCAAACTAGTGTGGGGACTTGTTAAAGAAGAACATGATAAGACACATTGGGGAGCAGATTCGTTATATACATTTTTAGGCCAAAGATGAATAGGGAAGAATTTATATACCACTGTTCGACAGGTGACTCAGCAGTGTGAAACATGTTTGAGAAATAACCCCAACACAGGTAATCGAGTACAGTTAGGAACTATTGGGAAAGCAAACATACCAGGAGACCATTGGCAAATCGATTTTTCCGAACTCCCAAGAAAAGGGGGGTATAAGTACTTATTGGTGCTTACAGACACCTTTTCTGGATGGCCAGAGGCTTTTCCCTGTAGAACAAACCAGGCAAGAGAAGTGACTAAAGTGTTATTGAACGAGATAATACCTCGATTTGGGGTACCTATAGTCATCTCATCAGATAGAGGTACTCACTTTTGTGCACAAATAGTGCAGCAAGTTAGCAAACTATTGGGAATTGATTGGCAGTTACACACCCCATATAGGCGGCAGGCCAGTGGGCAAGTAGAAAAAATGAATCACATGATAAAACAGCAGATAGCCAAAATATGTCAAGAAGCAGATTTGTATTGGTATCAAGCATTACCCATAGCTCTGCTTAGACTACGTCTAAAGCCAAGAGCTAAAGAAAACCTAAGCCCTTTTGAAATATTATATGGGAGACCATACCAGACAAAATATAAAGGAGAAGATTTAAACCAGTTGGGTAATTTTTATTTACAAAAATATGTTATTTCTTTGGGAAAACAATTAGAGAAAATCAATAAGAGTGTCCTAGGAACTAGAGTTAAGGGATTGGATCACGCTATCCATCCCTTTAGTCCTGGAAATTGGGTTTATATCAAAAATTTTTCAGGCAATCCACTGGAAGAGAGGTGGACCGGACCATTTCAAGTGTTACTGACCACCTTCACTGCAATCAAGGTGAAGGAGCAGCCGTCCTGGATTCACTACTCTCGAGTGAAAAAGCTCCAGACAAGCAGTGGACTTCTGAACCTTTAGGACCTTTAAAACTAAGATTACAAAAGACGGCTCCGAGGCATAAGGAAGATCCCCAATTTGAGCAGAAATGGAACTCCGAATGTACCGGATCAGCAAAACTGCGATTCCGGAGATCATTATTGTGATCTTCTACATCACAGCTGGATGGACAGAGAACTGCACCACCCATCAAGATCTGGATGATGTCCCCGACCCCGAAGACTGGACCAGGAATGGACATTTGGGCAATGCAGGTCTGAATATCACATATAAAAAGACTAAGGTATACACAGTTTTAAAAATTGATGGCCAGATTAAAAGAGACTGGGGAGATTAACAACAGATACCATCCTTTGAAATAAGAGAAAACAGCTTGATTGATAAAGCATGTAAATTTGATATGACACAAGTGTACTTAACCACTGTAATAACGGTTGGCATTTATGTATATAATTTAGAAGAGCCACAACAATGCATATTTTCAGCAGTATGTACACTTCACCAAGATTACTGTCGAGCAGAGGTCCAACCTAAAGTTAGTTCAATGATTAGGTGCATAGGAGTTATACATGATGCAAGGGAAATTATAAGATCATACTGACAAGCAGCCTTGATTTTAGTCCCAAAGGATATAACCGCCACACATGGTATGGATACTCTCTCTCCCCAACTTATCCCCTTTCCAGAAGTGAAACGTTCAAATACTATTCTCAATTATAATGCACCAGTAATATATAAAAATTATGTAATATATAGGGAAAATATAGCATGCAAAAAGGAGATAAAAACTTTCACTCAAACATTTACCTTTAGGAGTAGGGTTACTTGTAATGCATCTGAAAAGGCTGAAAACATCACTATAAATATAAAATACAATAGCACTGAAAAAGGGAAATTTACCATATGGGAAGTACCAACAACTGCTTTGAAGGCTACATGTCAGCAACCTCAATGTAGCCTTACTATAGTAAATAAAGGAGAAGCAGTTTATAAGATATGCGCACTATGGAGTCTAGAAAGCCGTGCAGCAACATTCCTATTCCCCTTTGTGCTCTATGTGCCTCGGAGAAATATAATTACTCCAAGTCCAACCACCATCCCTCTGTTTGAACCAGCTAAATGTGCTGTGAAATACCATAACCTTTCGTTCGCAGGCCCTTATGTAGTGAGACAATCCAATGAGCAGAAATTATTTCTGGACCCCACATATTCTTTAAAGAAGGTACGGGTAAAGGTACAAGCTGATATATCTCAGATGAAATCAGAATGCTTACCTTTTATTTCGCAAAGTCTTAAAGGATGGAAGGCATGGTTACATTCCAGAGCTCACCACTCAAGGAAACAGATTTAACAGGATGGTTTGGATCTGGACTAGGAGTTTTAAACTCGATTGATCAGGAAGTAATAATTAATAAACTGAGCACAGTGACCTCTGATTTAGGAAGGTTAGAAGTACCACTAAGGTCATCTTTAATCCCTCTGGCTGAAACTCAGCAATTAACTGTTGATTTCGTTTCCCTATTATCTAACTATACTACTGAGGATTTCCAAGCAGTAGCAACTTTTGTAAAAGGACTACAAGGAAATGTCTCTATTGCCATTCAGTGTATACAAACACAACTTTGGATACAATCTGTGGTTTCTGATATAATCAGAGAAGGGATGTCAGGAAACCTACCACAGGAAATTAGAGAAATTATCGCTAAGAACGATACTACCACCCCATTCGAATTAAAACATCAGGCTTGGTGGCAATTAGTTAATTTCACCTATGATGACACAAAAGAACGAATTGAAGCCTACGTGCTGACAATTCAAAAGGCAAAGGTATGGGATATTTTCCCTATTTTAGCACTAGGGGCAATCCATCAAGATGTAGTAGTCAGACCAATAAACTATAATGTTTGGGCAAAATATAATGATGATATAAGAAAATGGCAGACCATTAGTACCGAAGCCTGCATCCCAAAGGAACAACTAGGATACATTTGTGAGAATGCAGTAATTGAAAACGAAGATTTGTGCTTAGACACAGAGGACAGTACATGCACGTTTGAGATGCTTCCCTCAGAACATGCTCAATCACAGGTGTATTATGTAGGAAAAGGATGTGTCTGTATAAGGACTGGTTGTGTTAATGTCAGCATTGATACTTGTGAAGAAGAAACAAATGGAACTAACTTTTGTGTTTGTAATTTTACCAAGATACAAGGTTGTGATTTTAATTATTCTGCTCCAATAACCACTTCTCAGTTGATCTCTGACAGTTTCATGCTATACAATGATATACCTAAATTACAGATTGGAATGGACATTAATGTCCTGAAGAAAATGCTTTCCCACCCAGACATTAAAATGTTGCTAAAGAAGGTGAAGGAAGCTTCGAAACGAACATTATGGCAAGTCCAGCATGATACTGTAGAAATAAAGAACATCATCACAGCCATTGAGAAAACTGGTGAACATCATTGGTGGGACATTTTTCTAAATACCTCACTAAAATCTCCAACTGCTGCACAGGTTTTCAATTTCCTAGTGCATCCTGTACTAGTGCTGATTTTTGCAGCCCTACTGCTGACTGTTCTCAACATTTGGCTGTGGTGGAAAGTACGAACTGTTGCTCAACAAGTACCTGTATTATGGACTGTAAACAAAATTATGCAAAAGAATTTGCAATAGCATAAAGAAAAGGGGGGATTGAATTAAAGAATAAGGCTAGGTATGGCTTGAAGGTTTGCTTACCTAAGTATGAGTTAGCAAATATAACTTGGCTGACCACAAATAGGGGCCTACACCCCTGCAGAGCTACGATAAGTAACAAGACAGGAAGGTACCTATGTAGATAGCAATTGTGAGGCCAGCACAATGTTATCTTATCTCTGACAAATGGGGGGCTCCAAGAGGGAGGTAGCATATGGTAATGAGTTACTGGAAACTAATGAATATGTTAAAACTCCTTGCATGAATATGTATGTATGGTGTGCATATATGTTGTTAAACTGACTCTGTCGGGCACGCACATTTGGAGGAGCTATCCCCTGTGCGTCCAGCGCTGCAATAAAGGATACCTGCTTAATAGTCATCCCGACTATTGAGTCCTGATTTCGTCTTTCACGGCATCAAAGGTTACCGTGTGATTGTTAGACAATGGAGTAACTAGTCTCGCTTATCATAAGAAGAACTAGAAAACAAAATAAAGGGAGCTCAGACAAGAAGACTGGAGAAAACCGGCTTGAAGCAAGGCTGGCTATCAAGTCAGCAGGAAAAGGGAGCAAAACAACCCAAGTTCATCTAGGGGACAACTGATGAAGAGGAAGATACCACTACCAGATGAAGTAAACAACCACCGGAGTGACTGTGGTTCCTGAAAACAGTCATTAAATGGCAATAAAGGCCGTGGAGAAACTCACCTCCTGAATATGTAATTAGTTCTAAGAAAGGCAGACTTATGTTAATCATGTCACAGAAAAACTATGATTATGCAAAACTTTTGTAAATATAAGCCTGTTGAAATTGTGGCTGAGCAGGAGCACCTTGAGGAAAAGTCTCCGTGCAACCCCAGCGCTGTAATAAAGAATACCGCTTGGTAGTCACATTGGCTTTTGAGTCCAGCTTCTTTGTTTCATCCTGTTGCTTCCAAAATTTTCTATGTCTCCCTCTAGCCATCTCCCTGTCTAGTTCTTCCCTCTCTGTCCTGCATCCTGTCTCTTTTTTAATTTTCTACTTACATTTTCCTGTCCTTATTTGTTAGTTCTTGTCTCTGTTTTGTATAACCTGTTGCTTTTTTGAAATGTTCTTTTGACATCTTCCTCTGTCCATCTCCCTTTTTCCTTTTTTTTTTTTTCCCTTGCCTATATTTCTTTTCCCCGGCCACTTGTCTTGTCTCTGTCTCCTTGTCCTGCTGGTCCCTTCCGCCTTTCGCTCCCTGTGTCTGGTATTTATTTCTCCATCTCTCTGTCCCAGTTTTTTGCACAGTCAACCCTCTTTCTACACAGTTATCCTGCTCCCTCCCCTCTCTTGTTTGCAGTGTCCCATTTTCTGGCTCCCTGTCCTACACTTCTACGTCCCTTTGTCCTTCTGCTTTTCTCTTCAGTCAGGGTTAGGGTCAGGGATGAGATCCAGGCGCAGATGGGATAAAGACATCGTGAAACTGTAAGAAGGTAAAAGCGCCTGCACCAAAACTCAGTCATCGAAGAGGACACCGATTGAAGAGGAACCGTTGAACAATTTGATTGAACAATAGACACACGCTTGTTGCATGAAGAGGAGCACGAGTAGCTTATGGCATAGATTGAGAGGCTTTAACAAGCACAAGAACAGAACTGAGGGGGTCCAGGTACCTCTTCGGAGGCGCGCGGCTCGAGCTGTATTAAAGCAACTCTGAGGCAGAGCCTAAGCTCTGAACTCTTCTTTACAGTCTGAGGCTAAGACTGGATCCAGCCGCACCTAGGCTCCTCTCTGAGAAGGAGTTTAGAAAGCAAGGGGGTCCAGTCTGAACCTCGCGACTCGGCAGAAGGGTCTTCCCGGCCTCTTCTGCAGCACTCAGCCCAGTCCTTCTGTCCTCTCTTCCCTCTAGCCGTGCCTCTATTAGTTCCTTGGCCCTCCAACGACACCTTTACTCTGGATTTAATTATCGCGGTCCCAATCATTTTTCTGTTTCTCTGGATCCTACAGGACATTTCTTCTACCAGTCACGATGCCTTCCCAGAGGTTCCCCGTGCTTTGCATCCATTTTGTAGCACATTAGGTGGGGGTCATCTTTCAGGTACAGAGCACTCATTTGTTCCTTTATGCTACCTTGGATTCCTGTGTGCAGCCCACAGCCACACAAGACCATCTGTACTCCGCTCGGATGACCACCCAAGTTCCTCCTTGCCATCCCCAAGGATTCCTTTGTCCATCAGCCCCCGTCCACACCCCTCTCCTCACAGTCACACCACCTCCCGAGACCTTCCTCCATCTCCACAGCATCTTGTAGCACTTTGTCTCCCTTTCTCTCTCTTACTGTCAGAACCTCCCATCTTGCTTTGCTACGCAGAGCTCCTTTATCCTTCTCTGCCATCGAGGTTATCTTCATTTGGTTCCTCTCTCACTCGTTGATCTGTAGCTTGCCCAGATGCCCTCCTGAGACTCCAAGGCTCTCACTGTGTCTCCAAGCTGCCTTTTCTTACCCTGCCCCCTCATAATGGCTGTATTCTCTATAGCAATGTCTTCCAAGTTCTTTCCCATACTGCACAGCACTCTTGTAGCATTTTAGCTCCCTTTAGATTTTAGGGTTTTGTGCTCTTCAGAGCACCCTTACCTTACTCTTTGCTGCTTAGGATGCCTTCATTCTGCCCCCAGTGCCCTATGTGGTTAGTTGAAATCCCCTTCAGAGTTCCACGTCGTTATCTCTGGCGCTTCTTTGGTCTCTCACATCCCCGCAAGACTCCTCCGCTACCTTCGCCAAGGTTTCATGAGACATTTTAGCTCCAGAGGGCATTTCTCTTTTCCCATCAGAACGCTTCCTTAGTTCGCATCTGCTACCCGGGTCAATCTTTCTGTCCTCTCATCCGTTCAGTGCACCCCCATTCGGTTCCCAGTTCCCTGAAGACACCCGTACTTTGCTCAATTCTCTTTTGAGGTCATTGCATCCCCGAGACTTCTTTGGTCTCTCTGGCCCCTTTGGGCCCCCTCTAATCTCTCTGACAAAGCCTCTTATTTTGTCAGAATTTTTTCCAGAGCTACCTGCGTGCTCCAGAGCGGCCTGTTTCCGTTCTGTCTTACAACGTTTCTTTATTTCAAATCGGGTACCCCAAAGATGTCTATCGTCACTTCAGACCTTCTCTTAGATAGCTTTCATCTATTGTTATTCACACATCTCCCACAGGGATTTTTGTTCTCTATTACAATTTATTTTTATTTTAGCTACTTAGGTGTTACTTAGACCGCTTCATACAGTTTCTGATACGTTTCTTGTATTTCTATGTTTTTTGGTGTTTTCTGTTTTTGGGGACTCATCTAGTTCTGTTAAGAATATCAGTTAAAGAGAGATCATTGAGGTGATCATTTGATAATAATAGTTATTGCATTTAATAAACTACTATCCATAGCTTACTATGGTATCTATCTCTTTCTATCTACACCCCAGAAAAATGACGGTTAATTACCTACCCGGTCACATTGCTGATGCAATAGATGTCGCTGCAATCAAAGAGCAGGTATCGCCATTTCCAGTAAGGGCCGCCTTTCCCATGTGACATTTTACAGGCTGTAAAGCTAAGGCAGACAAGAGAAGGAGCTGCAGCTCCTCCGGCCACCTTTATGGGTTCTGGGGGTTGGTCCCACCCCTTCCCCAGGGGATTGTGGGAAGGGCGGTGGTCAGGGCCCAGGGTATATGAGCGGGGGTCCCTGCTGCAGGAGCTCATTGTGCCTTTGGGATTGGTTGGGGTGAGAGGTCTGCAATGCCTTCATTGACTGCAGCTTTGGGGCTGGCTCAGCTGTTTGGGCGTTTAGAGGAGCAGAGGTGAGAAGCCTGAGGTTAGACCTTCTGGATTAGTCAAGGTTCAGCAGTATTTATAGGAGAAAGTAGACTTTTATGTTGTAGTGTTGTGGGGTTTTTTTTGGGGGGTGGGGTATGTCAGTAATTATCTAATGAGCATTCAGGGGTGATAAGATGGTTTAATAGTATGTTTTTATTTATTCTGGATGCACTGTACTTTCCTGGAATTCCTGACTTGATTGAGGATGGAATCGTGGGTGGCTTTTTTCCTGGTGTTGTTGATATAGTTTCCCTTAAAAAGGCTGATAGTGAGATTATCTAGCAGGGGTCATTGTGAGCATCTTGTATGCATCTGTATATGGAGTTCTAGCATTTTCCATGAAGCAGCAGAGATGCAAGGCATCACCTTCCCCTGTTGCCCACAGAGTATCACAGTGTCTCCAGAACTTTTGTAACTTGAGGCAGGCGCCTCATAGATTGCATCAGGGCATCTCTTATTTTGTGGGTCCGTACCGGAGTCCAGAGTCTGTGGGAAGACAGAAAACAGGAAGTGCCAGCAGGACACAGCTCGGAAGAGCAGCTCACAAGGAGCAGGTGATGCAGGGGGTTCAGGGTTCAAATAGAGAATGGGAGCTGTCAGGAAGAAGTGGGGTTCCTTCCCTGAGAGTTCAGGAGAATAGAATGGGTTTCTAGAGCTTTGAGACTGGGGGATGGCTAGGAAAGGGAGGCAGGTTCATCAGGCTTTCTCATGTCAGTTTTGCATTTCAGTTTGGGTGCCAATGAGGTCTGGTGTGTTCTAGCCTCTTGCCTTTGAGGTGAGCCCGGTAATATCAAGGACGAGCACAGGATCGGTGATTTTGCACAAGCACAATGGTAATTTTGTTTTTCTTGGCGTCTTAGGTGCCATAATTAATTGTCGCTGCAATTAATTATGGGAATTAATTGGATTATGGGATTAATTATGGGGATTAATTGGATTATGGGATCCCCCGAATCTGGGATCGGCGTGGAGCAGGTGAGTGGAATGCCCCGGAGCTTCTGCGGATGAGGGTGTTGTGGAGTAAGTTGGCATTTACTTGGTGGTCATGATGCTTGCTGCTGGGGCTGTGATTTAATCTTTGTTTTGCAGATGAAGATGAATGAAGTGACTGCAGGAAGATGAGTTAGCCGTTTGTTGTTGTTTTTGTCAAGGATGAATTCAGACCACCGGCTCTCTGAAAGCTAAGTCGAGGGGCCAAGGTTGACAGTTTTGGGGGTGGGTTAAGTTAAAGAAGGGCAGAGGGCTGTTCAGGAGCAGCCCCCTTTAGGCAAGTAAAGGAAGCGGGTTACTCTTCAGTCCGATGCTAGCATGTGCCGGGCAGGGCAGTTCCAGCCTGCATCTGTAGTGTTGTTTGTGTGGTCTGTCTTCTGTGTCTTAGACCTTTCTCAGGTCTCGGTGTCTTCATTACGCTTGAGGACCACAGCATGCACCTCGGGCACCATCCCTGGTGTCTTGAACGGCTGTTCTCATCGGCATAACACCAATCGGGTGATGCTTTTCCTGCATTACAAGCTTAAAGCAGGGATCGGTCTTGAGTCACAGAAGCTTCTGGATGGTCCTCTTTTGCAGCATTGTTCCTGTCTGCCTGAGCAGCTCTGCTTTCCAGCCATCCATTTCTAGGCAATGGAACTTTTTCCTGCGTCCGTACTTTCTTAAGTCTTGAAGGTGCACTTCCCGCATGTACATGATCTCAGATCTGAGAGTCACTTCTTGCCTTGGGCCATGATGTTTTACTCAGTTTCTTGACTTTCACTAGAACATCCTCATGTCATCATCGTGGTCCAGCAGGTCTTCTTGCCCGGTGGCATCCTCCAATCGTGTCATTCTTCTTGCCGAGAGTTTTCTCTCACCTTTGAGGCGTGTTGTATGTCATCTTGTGTGTAGTGCTGGTTTGTGCTTGTGTGTTTGGCTCGGAGCTGCCCTGCCCAGGGGTGTAGAGTCTGGGGTAGGTGGAATAGCAGTAAGAGTCTGTGGTTAATATGTGGATCTGCTCATACTGTGGAGGCAAAGGTGGTACTGTCATCTCAGATCGAGTAGCTGTCAGCGGGTAGTGGGGACAGTTTTTCCATTATTGTTTTATGGGGAAGAGCAGAGCTCTGTGGGAGGGGCCGTTCAGTGGCAGTGAAGCAGATCGCGTCTTGAAGACGTTAGGGCTGCTTTGTGTGAGGCTCTGCTATTTGGAGTTTTTTAATGGAGGCTGTACTTGGACGCTAGATGATACCTGTAAATGGGAACAAAACCTTTTGAATGATGAAGCTATTGCTCTGCATCCATGTGATTTGTTTGATACTGTTTTTTCAGATGCAGAGGGACAAGCTGTGTAGGGCAACGTAGCAGAGCTGAGCGGACCACTGTAAGTAGGTGGGTCGGTGTGTGGCATTAGAAGGAAGATGTGAGCGGTAGCTCCATGAGTGCTTTATTCTTTTTTGCAGCTTTGAATCAATGTGCGACGTGGGATACGGGCACCAGGGCTGACTCGAGCAAGGTGAGCAGCGATTGCTGGGCTGAAGTATCCTTTTGTTTCCAGGAGGTCTTTTGCTGGTGGAGTTCCAAGCAACCGCTGTTATTTGGGTTTGACAGGTGGTGTGCAAGCCTGAGGCTGGCAACCCAGACTTGCACGGAGGATGGGCCCTTTAGCTGTCAAGGTAAAGGGGCAGGAGATGGGAACCGGTACGCACAGGCTGCGGTTTCGGGCAGTATCTCAGCACGTGTCATTTTGCTTGTGTTTTTGCAGGTGCCGCAGACGGGCTCGGAGGGGTGACGCCGCACGCTGACGAGCGGTTCGAGCTGGTGAGGCTGTTGTGGGCGGGGTTGGCGTCTAATAGCAAAGTATTAGGTGGCAGCTCAGTGAAGTTTTTCTCTCTGGTTTTGCAGGCGCTGCGCGGGCTGCCTTTGGAAGCGGATGAGCATCTGAGGTGAGCCGGGTAGTAGGAGGTGCCTGGGGCTGGAGATTTCTTGCACGTTCAGTGGTATTTTTGTGTCCCTTGGTTTCTTAGGCACCACGAGCAGTGACTGCTGATGAGCCCAACTCTGGACTCCGTGCGGAGCAGGTGAGCAGAATGTCACGGCGTATGTGAGGAAGGGGGATGTTGTGTGCAAGGTCCGTGTTGACCCATGTGGTGCTCACTGTTTTGTATGGAATGGGTGGTTCTTTATTTCCCTTTATTTGGTGTTTTTTTTTTTTTTTTTTTTTTCCCAGATGATGTCTCTGCAGGATTGATCCCGTTGGCTGGCTGTGGTTTTTCTTGTGGAGGACGGCTTCAGGCCCCTGGCCCTCTGAAAGCTAAGTTGAGGGTTTGGTGCTGGCGATAGTTTGGGGCAGGGAAGGGACAAGGTTGGGAGTTGCAGGGAGGGGTTTTAAAGTCAGCGTAGGGCAGGGGGCGGTCCCGGAGCAGTGCCCTCTGGGTAGGTTAAGGAAATGGGTTTCTCTTCAGCACGAAGCCAGCGTGTGCCTGGGCAGGGCAGTTCCAGGCGGTGTCTGTTGTGTAGCTTGTGTCGTCTATCTCCTGTATCTTAGACTTTCCTCAGGTCTTGATGTCCTCGTTGCTCTGTGCGATCAAGGGGCACGGCATGTGCCACAGGCATCACGGGTAGGGTCTGGAATGCCTGCCCTCGTCTGCTTCATGCCCAATGGGCGCTTCTTTTCTTGCATAACAATCTTAAAACACGGAGCGGACTTGCATCTTGAAAGTTTATGGATGGTCCTCTTCTTGCAGCATTGTTCCCGGCTGCGTGAGCGGCTCTCTTCTCTAGGCATCCATTTTCAGGGACTGGGATTTCTTCCCTGCATCCATACGTTCCCAGGTCTTGAAGCCAGGCTTCTTGCGCATACATCGTCTCCGTTTCAACAGGAACTTCTTCTAATGGGCCATTACATTTAACTCTCTTATGACCCCACCTTGCTTCCTCCTCACGTCAGTTCTGCTGTCCTTTTGGTCTTCGTACCCAAGAGCTTCTCTGGTCTGGAGGCAATTGCTCTTGTTCAGACTGTTGTCTGATCTTTGAGTCGCATTGTCTACCGTGTTGTGTGGTTTTGGGCTGCACAGGGGTGTGTTTTGCATGGAGCTGCCTTGCCGGGGGTGTAGAGTCAGGGGTAGGTGGAACAGCAATAAGTCTATGGTTAGCACATTGATTGGCCCACGTCTCTGTTCTCCAGCACAACAGTAATTTTATTTTTTAACTTGGCATCTTAGGCGCTAAAAGCGATGACCACTGCAGCATTGTGGTTTTGAATCTCTGTGGAGCAGGTGAGCAGAGAGCCCACGGTGCTTTTGAGGAGGGGGTTTTGTGGAAGAGATGGGCATCGATGGGTGCGATGCTGGCTGCCGCTGTTTTGTGCATTGTGTGTTTTTATTGCAGATGGCGAAGAGGACCCTGACGACTACAGGAATGTCCCGGCTAGCTGATGCGGGTTGGCAGTTTTGTGTTGAGGACGGATGCAGACCCTCTGCCGTGCGAAAGCTAAGTGGAGGGGCCGGGGCCGGGGAGGGCTTGGGAGGAGGGGACAAGGTTGGCAATTGTAGGAGGGGTTTTGAAGTTGTCTGGTGTTAGAAAGCAGATGTGCCTGGTGGCTCTGAGTATTATGTGGCAGCTCAGTGAAGTTTTTCTCTTTGGTTTTGCAGGTGCTGCGCAGGCTGCCTTTGGAACAGGATGAGCATTTGAGGTGAGCTCAGGGTGGTAGGGAGGAGGTGGCTGGGGCTGGTGATTTCTTGCATGTTCAATGGTGGTTTTGTGTCTTTTGGTCTCTTAGGCAGCACAAAGAGTGACTGCTGATGAGCCCAACTCTGGAGTCCGTGTGGAGCAGGCAAGCAGAAAGCCACGGCGTATCTGAGGAGGGGGATGTTGTGAGAAAGGTCCATGTTGACCATTATGATGCTCACCGTTGTGTGTGTAGTGGGTTGTTCCTTCTTTCTCTTAGTGTGTGTGGCTTTTCTTTTTTTTTTTTTTTTTTTTTCCCCAGACGATGAAGAGCAGCCTAGTGACTGCAGGATCGATCCAGTTGGCTGACTGTGGTTTTCCTCGTGGAGGATGGCTTCAGACCCCTGGCCCTCTGAAAGCTAAGTTGAGGGTTTGGCACTGGAGATAGTTTGGGGGAGGGGAGGGACAAGGTTGGGAGTTGCAGGGAGGGGTTTTAAAGTCGGAGCGGGGCAGGGGGCTGTCCTGGAGCAGTCCCCTTTGGCTAGGTAAAGGGAACGGATTTCATTTGAGCACAAAGCTGGCGTGTGCCGGGCAGGGCAGTTCCTGCCAGTGTCTGTTGTGTGTTTTGTGTGGTCTGTCTCCTGTATCTTAGACTTTCCTCAGGTCTTGATGTCCTCGTTGCTCTGTGCGCTCAAGGGGCATGGCGCACATCACCGTTAGGGTCTCGAAGGTGTGTACTCATCAGCATCGTGCCCGATGGGCGCTTCTTTTCTTGCATAACCATCTTAAAGCACGGATCGGGCTTCCATCTCAGACGTTTCTGCAAGGTCCTCTCTTTGTGTTGTGTCTCCAGCTACGTGAGCGGCTCTCTTCTCTAGGCATCCGTTTTCAGGGACTGGGATTTCTTTCCTGCATCCTTACGTTCCTAGGTGTTTAAGCCAAAGTTCTTGCACGTACATCCTCTTGGTTTTGACAGGAACTTCTTGTTCTGGGCCATAACATTTGACTCACTTATGACCCACCTTGCTTCCTCCTCACGTCAGTTCTGATGTCTTTTTGGTCCTCTTGCCCGAGGGCATCTCTGGTCCAGAGGCGATTCTTCTTGTTCAGACTGTTGTCTGATCTTGGAGTCGCTTTGTCTACTGTGTTGTGTGGTGTTGGGCTGCACAGGGGTGTGTTTGGCGTGGAGCTGCCCTGCCCGGGGGCGTAGAGTCAGGGGTAGGTGGAACAGGAATAAGAGTCTGTGGTTAGCACGTTGATTTGCCTGACCTGTGTTGTCCAGCACAATAGCAATTTTATTTCTCTCAGCGTCTTAGGCGCTAAAAGCGATGCCCACCGCCGCATCCTATTTTGGAATCTGTGCGGAGCAGGTGAGCGGAGAGCCCACGGTGCTTTTGAGGAGGGGGTTTTGTGGAAGAGATCGGCGTCGACGGGTGCGATGCTGGCCGCCGCTGTTTTGTGCATTGTGTGTTTTTATTGCAGATGGCGAAGAGGACCCCAATGACTACAGGAACGTCCCGGCTAGCTGATGCGGGTTGGCAGTTTTGCGTGGAGGACGGTTGCGGACCCTCTGCCTTGTGGAAAGTTAAGTGGAGGGGCTGGGGCCGGGGAGGGCTTGGGAGGAGGGGACAAGGTTGGCAATCGTAGGAGGGGTTTTGAAGTTAGCATAGGGCAAAGGACCAGAGGAGTATCCAGGAACAGTCCCCTCTGGGCAAAGGAATGGAGCGGGTTAGTCTTCAGCACGAAGCCAGCACTTGTCAGGCAGGGCAGTTCCAGCCGCTGTCTGTTGTGGTGTAGTTTGTGTGGTCTGTCTCCCGTGTCTTAGAGTTTCCTTGGGTTATGATGTCCTCATTGCTCCTGTGTCTTCTATAATATCTTCCTTCTGTCTTGATGTCTCTGTTGCTCTTTTGTGATCAGCAGGTACCTCGGTAGCCCTCCTTGGAGTCTAGACCGCATCAACACATCACCCTAGTACCGGTTTAGCCCTTCTTGTCTTGCCATTATACCTTAAAGCGTGGCTCTGTCTGGTGGTCATTGTGTCGTAGGTGTTCCTAAGCGGTCAGCCCTTGCGGTGGCAAGCCAGGTGGTACGTGCAGCTTTGAAAGGTCTTTTTCACCCAGTAGTGTTCTGGGACTTACTTCCCACGTCCCGAACGGTTTCAGGAGTTAAAGCCAACTTTCTCATGTGTTCATCGTGATGGTTTTGATGATAGTTTTCTTTCATGGGCTGCAGCTATTGCCTCTCTTTGCCAGGGCTGCCGTGAGGCATGTGCGCCATCGTGGCACCGTAGGGCTTCTGTGCGGGTGTCATCAACCTTAGGGGAGTCGTTATTCTCACTCGCAGTCTTATGGCACCTCACGGTCACGTTCCGTTTGGTGTCTGTGTGCAGGGTTGGGGTTGGAGCTGCCTCTGATCGGAGCTTAAAGGGCAGTTTGCATCACAATTGTTTCTGGAGGGTTGCCTTTCCGGAGGCAATCTTGGCCCTAACAGCTTCCCTCTCAAAGGTTCTATTTCTATAGAGATTCCCTATGGCATTGCATCCTTGGATTCTTCTGGGCTTAGATTGTGAAGCCTGGCTTCTCACAGATCCGATCTGTCGTTCTGGTTTTGTATGGCATTTCAGCACTCTAGTTTTGATTACCATCTGAGACCGCCTCGCTCCGCAGTGCCTTTTGTTGGCTTGCATCTTATAGGTCTGTATCTGGTTTTGCGTTGAGTTGCATTGTATTGCTCTGTGTCTGGTTATGTGTTGAATTGTATCATATTGTATTGCTCTGTATCTGATTATTCAATGAATTGTATCGTATTGTATTGCTCTCTATCTGATTATTCATTGTATCGTATTGTATTGCTCTGTATCTGATTATTCATTGTATTGTATTGTATTGCTCTGTATCTGATTATTCAATGAATTGTATCGTATTGTATTGCTCTCTGATTATTCATTGTATCATATTGTATTGCTCTGTATCTGATTATGCAGTGAATTGTATCATATAGTATTGCCCTGTAATGGCATCAACTGCCATCTGAGACTCTCGCGTGTCTGTATTATGTGTTGTATTGCATTGCTCTGTGTTTGGATTTGTTTTGCATTGTTTGCTTCTGTATTAGCGTTGCATCACGTTGCTCTGTAATGGCATCAACTGCCATCGCAGACCGTCTCGCGTCGTCTGACCCTGTATCGTGTGTTGTATTGTATCGCTCTGTATTTGACATTGTACCGCATTGTTTTGGCGCTCTATTGGTTTTGCATCATGTTGCTCTGTAACTATATTGAGCGCCGTCCGAGACTGTCTCGCGTTGTCTGACCCTGTATTGTGTTCTGTCTCCTATGGCAGTGCTCTGTACCATGTTCTTTCTTGGCGGTGATGTAAGGGTGTGTTGTATCGTGTGGTGTATATGCGTGCATTGCACAGCTCTGTGTGTCTGTGTTGTATGGCAGTGCAGAGCTAGCGTAGAGAGTTAAAGTGACTTTGAGGTCTCTGTGCATGTGAGATGGAGTCAAGCAGGTCAGGGCTGGTTTGTGAGGTAACGGAGTAAGGCTACTGGGGTTTTCATTGTGTTTCAGCAGGCACCTTGCAGCAAGTCTGTAGAAACAGAGTTATAGAGGAGCAGCACAACGGGTCTCGCAGCGGTCAGGTTTTTTTTGGGCAGATCGGTCATTACAACACTCCAAGCGCCAGGGAGGAACCTGAGGGGGATGTGTTACTCTGGGAAAGGTAGCGGAGCCACAGAGGGTTGTTCTCTTGCAGATGAACTGTGCAGTAAATGGCTTTGTGTTTTGTTTTTTCAGGTGAGCGAGCGGCACGAGGTGACTGTGAGAACCTCGCCTTTATGTGATGTGGGTGCTGCGGAGGGTGGACCGTGACTCAAGGCACCGTGAAAGCTAAGTATCTGGGCAGGCATCGGTGGGCAACAGATACCAAGAGTTGTCCCTCAGCAGGGTGGTTTTTCCCCCAGTCCCAGCCGCTTTGGGAGGTGACGCTCATCGCCAGCGTTTGGGCGGAGATTGGCCTCGGGCCGGGGGTTTGGTTAGGCAGGGAGATTTTGGAGGCTCCTAAGGAGCACCACAGACACGAGGCGACGCCACCGTTGCGGCAGGAGGGTGGGAGGATGGTGTGGGTGAGGGCAGGGTACATGTGGTAGCAGAGCATGTGTTGTGAAGGTGTGTGAGCCTGAGAAATGTTGGTGTGGATGGGCTGCGGGCATGTGGGTTGTAGGCGGAGGTAACCGTGCTTTGCTTTTCAGGCAAATAGGGCATTTTAAAACCGTAACCAGTATAGAATAAAAAAAACCCCAGCTGGGGGATTTTTTTTTTGTTTCCCCCGGCTGGGTTTTTTTTTTCCCCGGTCCCGGCCACTCTGTGAGGCGAGGTTCATCGCCAAAGTTTGGGCAGAGGGGCCGCCCGGGCTGGGGTTTTCGCCAGGCAGGATGATTTTGGAGGCCCTCGGGAACGGCGTTCCCAAGGAGCGTTGCAGAGACGGGGCGATGTCCCCTCGGGACAGGTCGTTTGGAGGATGGCGTAGGGGAGGATGAGGGGTGGTTTGTGGCTTGGGCGGTGCGGGTGTGTGAACTTGTGCGGTTGGGCTGCGGGCACGTGGGTTGTAGGCGGAGGTAACCGTGCTTTGCTTTTCAGGCAAATAGGGCATTTTAAAACCACAACCAGTGTAGAATAAAAAAACCCCAGCCGGGGGATTTTTTTTTTGTTTCCCCCGGCTGGGTTTTTTTTTCCCCGGTCCCGGCCACTCTGCGAGGCGAGGTTCATCGCCAAAGTTTGGGCAGAGGGGCTGTCCGGGCCGGGGTTTTTGCCAGGCAGGGTGATTTTGGAGGCCCTTGGGAACGGCGTTCCTGAGGAGCGTTGCAGAGACGGGGCGATGTCCCCTCGGGACAGGTCGTTTGGAGGATGGCGTAGGGGAGGATGAGGGGTGGTTTGTGGCTTGGGCGGTGCGGGTGTGTGAACTTGTGCGGTTGGGCTGCGGGCACGTGGGTTGTAGGCGGAGGTAACCGTGCTTTGCTTTTCAGGCAAATAGGGCATTTTAAAACCACAACCAGTGTAGAATAAAAAAACCCCAGCCGGGGGATTTTTTTTTTGTTTCCCCCGGCTGGGTTTTTTTTTCCCCGGTCCCGGCCACTCTGCGAGGCGAGGTTCATCGCCAAAGTTTGGGCAGAGGGGCAGCTCGGGCCAGGGTTTTTGCCAGGCAGGGCGATTTTGGAGGTCCTGGGAGCGGATATTCCGAGGAGTTGTTGTGTGTAATGTGATGGCATCCAGTTGTTTGCAGGTGGTATGTTTAGGGGATGGTCCAGGGAAGATTGGATGGGACAGTCAGTGTTGAGGGGGAGCCGGTTGTCAAGGTGTTTGGTGTGTGTTTTGCAATGGTAGTAAATTTTTCTGATGGGGTTTGGAGAACAGAAAATCAAGAGAATAATTGAAATTTTTTTTTTTTTCCCCTAGGCACAGAGGTCAAGGCCCCATGAAGAGGAGCGGCTGTCACAGGGTGTGAATTTTGGAGACTCTGTCAGGAAGAGGAAAATGGAAATGTGCAGCAATTGAAGGACACGGTTTAGGGATGTGACCGAGGTTTGATGAGTATCTGGAGGAAAACATTTGCATATGGAGGATCGAAGGCAATGTGTTCTGGCAGCGTGCACCAGTCTGGGATCACCAGGAGAGGGCCTGGGGGTGGTGCAATTCTGCTCGGTAGAGTTTTAGGGTGTTGCCTGTGTAATGAGGGAATAACCCTTCAATAAAGGCTGCTGTGTTCTTGTTGGTGTCCTGTGTTTTTTTAATCACATGGGTCTGGCTGTGACAGTGTGTGTGCCTGTGTTAGGCTTTGAATGTGAGTGGATGTGATGGTGACAGTGTATTTGCATTGGACACTGTGTGTGTGTGTGTTTGTGTTAGACTGTCTTCTGTGAATGTGTGAGGCTTTGTTTTTGTCTCTCTTTTTCTGTTTTTGTCTTTGTGGGACTGTCTCTGGCTCTCTCTCTCATTCTCTCTTGCGTGCTCTCTCTTTCTGTCTCTCTGTGTGTGTCTGTCATGCGCTTTCACTCTTTGTCTCTGTCTGTCTCTCTCTCTGTCTCTCTCTCTGTCCATATGTCAGTCTCTCTCTCTCTCTTTGTCTCTGTCCATCTGTCGTGCTCTCTCTCTCTTTGTCTCTGTCCATCTGTCGTGCTCTCTCTTTGTCTCTGTCAGTCTGTCGTGCTCTCTCTCTCTCTTTGTCTCTGTCAGTCTGTCGTGCTCTCTCTCTCTCTTTGTCTCTGTCAGTCTGTCGTGCTCTCTCTCTTTGTCTCTGTCAGTCTGTCGTGCTCTCTCTCTTTGTCTCAGTCTGTCGTGCTCTCTCTCTTTGTCTCTGTCAGTCTGTTGTGCTCTCTCTCTTTGTCTCTGTCAGTCTGTCGTGCTCTCTCTCTTTGTCTCTGTCAGTCTGTCGTGCTCTCTCTCTTCGTCTGTCTCTCTCTCTCTTTGTCTCTGTCTGTTGGTCTCTCTCACTCTCTTTGTCTCTCTGTCTGTCCGTCTCTCTCTCTCTCTCACTGTCTTTGTCTCTCCCTCTGCCCGTCTCTCTCTCTCTCACTCTCTTTTTCTCTTCGTCTGTCTCTCTCTCTCTTTGTCTCTGTCTGTTGGTCTCTCTCACTCTCTTTGTCTCTCCCTCTGCCCGTCTCTCTCTCTCTCACTCTCTTTGTCTCTTCGTCTGTCTCTCTCTCTCTTTGTCTCTGTCTGTTGGTCTCTCTCACTCTCTTTGTCTCTCCCTCTGCCCGTCTCTCTCTCTCTCACTCTCTTTGTCTCTTCGTCTGTCTCTCTCTCTCTTTGTCTCTGTCTGTTGGTCTCTCTCACTCTCTTTGTCTCTCCCTCTGCCCGTCTCTCTCTCTCTCTCTCTCTCTCACTCTCTTTGTCTCTCCCTCTGCCCGTCTCTCTCTCTCTCTCTCACTCTCTTTGTCTCTCCCTCTGCTTGTCTGTTTGTTTTGTATGGCTGACTCAATGGTTGCAATTAGCAGCTTTGAACATGTCTTGCTGGCTGGGCAGCATTAATTATTTAAAAAATAACAACAAAAAAAATATTTAATTAGTGCTGCCCAGCCAGCAACCCATCCCCTACTGCTGCACAAAAGTTATTATTTTTATTTCTTTTTCTAATAATATAATATGCAAATAAAGCAATCAAAAATAAATACACCCACCATTCTACAAGCCAAACAATTACACAATTCTCATAAAATATGCAAATCAATTAATCAAATTATGCAAATTATATGCAAATTTTTCTTTTCCCCCCACACACATCAAGAAACCACATAAAACCAACCCACCAAGAAACAACAACCAAAACAAAATCTCAATTCTCACACTTAAACTTCAAAACAGAAACATCAAATATCACAATTGCCAAACACAAACAAAGACCACAATGAAAAACAACAACAAGGCATACACATAACAACCACAAATCACAGCAACAACAAAACCAGCACACAAACTCAAACACCACTGTAAAACTCACACTTACAGTGTCAACTTACATGATCAGCCTACACATCCAAAGTACAGGAAGAAAATCACAACACACTGACACCTAACAACATAAAGGTACATTATCAGAACTCAAACTACAATGTCAACTGCCAGTATAAAATATAAACCTCAACACAGATTATCATATAAACACCACACGTACAATATCAAATCACAAAGCACCACTACAACAACACTATCAACTTACATTTACACTTCAACTTTAGAATCACACTTACAGAATCACATGACAATTACAGTCAAGAATTACACTTAGCACTTGATATCAGAACTCAAAACCACAGTTACATTTATAGATTGACACAAAATTTACACTTACATATACAAGTATCACATTACACAATGACACAACAGTGATACAGTTACAGTAAACTACCAGAGGACACACTCAAACTCCAGTTATACTACAAAGTTACACTGTCAAGCCACACTATCAAGTCACAACACCAATATAAGCTTCGCCTGTCAAATTACAGTTAGGCTATCACATTAGACTTCCACCTTACACTTGCAATCTCAAGTAACAGTATCAGCTTAAAGTCACAGCAGAAAGTTAGGGTGTCAAACTACACTTAAAGTCACAGTCTCTGGTTACACTACCAACTAAGACTCAAAGCATCACATTACTCTGTGACACTCTCAAGTTACACTATCAATGAAGAGCTACACACTCAGGTTACACTGTCAGGCTACACTTAGGATATGACCATACATTATGAACTAATATTCTCATGTTACAAACTCAGCTTACACCTAGACATTCACCATACAGTTAAAGTCTCACATGACACTGTCAGGTCAATGCTTGCAGTTAGACTTCAACACTGAAGTTAGGCTCACAGTTGGAACTACCATTACAACTGGGGTTCACATTACAAAAGGGATTACAGTGTCAGGTTACGGTTACACTGTAAGGTCAGGAAGTCAGATTACAGTTACTGTTCGGTTAGAGTGTCAGGTTACTGTCTCAGGTTGATATACAACATTATGGTTAGGCTTACACTTAGGGTTAGGGTGTCCAGTTAGGGTTACAATATCAGGTTAGCCTTAGGGTGTCAGCTTAGGATTGGCTTTAGGGTGTCAGCTTAGGGGGTCAGGTTAGGGTGTCAGGTCAGGATTGTGGTGTCAGTTTAGGGGTTAGGGTTACGGTCCCAGGTTAGGGGTTAGGGTTAGGGGTTAGGGTGTCGGGTTAGGGTGTCACGTTAGGGTGTCAGGTTAGGGTGTCAGGTTAGGGTTAGGGTGTCGGGTTAGGGTGTCAGGTTAGGGTGTCAGGTCAGGATTGTGGTGTCAGTTTAGGGGTTAGGGTTACGGTCCCAGGTTAGGGGTTAGGGTTAGGGGTTAGGGTGTCGGGTTAGGGTGTCACGTTAGGGTGTCAGGTTAGGGTTAGGGTGTCGGGTTAGGGTGTCGGGTTAGGGTGTCGGGTTAGGGTGTCGGGTTAGGGTTAGGGTTAGGGTTAGGGTGTCGGGTTAGGGTGTCGGATTAGGGTTAGGGTGTCGGGTTAGGGTGTCGGGTTAGGGTTAGGGTGTCGGGTTAGGATTAGGGTGTCGGGTTAGGGTTAGGGTGTCGGGTTAGGGTGTCGGGTTAGGGTGTCGGGTTAGGGTGTCGGGTTAGGGTTAGGGTGTCGGGTTAGGGTTAGGGTTAGGGTTAGGGTTAGGGTTAGGGTTAGGGTTAGGGTTAGGGTGTCGGGTTAGGGTGTCGGGTTAGGGTTAGGGTGTCGGGTTAGGGTTAGGGTTAGGGTGTCGGGTTAGGGTTAGGGTGTCGGGTTAGGGTTAGGGTGTCGGGTTAGGGTTAGGGTGTCGGGTTAGGGTTAGGGTTAGGGTGTCGGGTTAGGGTTAGGGTGTCGGGTTAGGGTTAGGGTTAGGGTGTCGGGTTAGGGTTAGGGTGTCGGGTTAGGGTTAGGGTGTCGGGTTAGGGTTAGGGTGTCGGGTTAGGGTGTCGGGTTAGGGTGTCGGGTTAGGGTGTCGGGTTAGGGTTAGGGTTAGGGTTAGGGTTAGGGTTAGGGTTAGGGTTAGGGTTAGGGTTAGGGTTAGGGTTAGGGTTAGGGTTAGGGTTAGGGTTAGGGTTAGGGTTAGGGTTAGGGTTAGGGTTAGGGTTAGGGTTAGGGTTAGGGTTAGGGTTAGGGTTAGGGTTAGGGTTAGGGTTAGGGTTAGGGTTAGGGTTAGGGTTAGGGTTAGGGTTAGGGTTAGGGTTAGGGTTAGGGTTAGGGTTAGGGTTAGGGTTAGGGTTAGGGTTAGGGTTAGGGTTAGGGTTAGGGTTAGGGTTAGGGTTAGGGTTAGGGTTAGGGTTAGGGTTAGGGTTAGGGTTAGGGTTAGGGTTAGGGTTAGGGTTAGGGTTAGGGTTAGGGTTAGGGTTAGGGTTAGGGTTAGGGTTAGGGTTAGGGTTAGGGTTAGGGTTAGGGTTAGGGTTAGGGTTAGGGTTAGGGTTAGGGTTAGGGTTAGGGTTAGGGTTAGGGTTAGGGTTAGGGTTAGGGTTAGGGTTAGGGTTAGGGTTAGGGTTAGGGTTAGGGTTAGGGTTAGGGTTAGGGTTAGGGTTAGGGTTAGGGTTAGGGTTAGGGTTAGGGTTAGGGTTAGGGTTAGGGTTAGGGTTAGGGTTAGGGTTAGGGTTAGGGTTAGGGTTAGGGTTAGGGTTAGGGTTAGGGTTAGGGTTAGGGTTAGGGTTAGGGTTAGGGTTAGGGTTAGGGTTAGGGTTAGGGTTAGGGTTAGGGTTAGGGTTAGGGTTAGGGTTAGGGTTAGGGTTAGGGTTAGGGTTAGGGTTAGGGTTAGGGTTAGGGTTAGGGTTAGGGTTAGGGTTAGGGTTAGGGTTAGGGTTAGGGTTAGGGTTAGGGTTAGGGTTAGGGTTAGGGTTAGGGTTAGGGTTAGGGTTAGGGTTAGGGTTAGGGTTAGGGTTAGGGTTAGGGTTAGGGTTAGGGTTAGGGTTAGGGTTAGGGTTAGGGTTAGGGTTAGGGTTAGGGTTAGGGTTAGGGTTAGGGTTAGGGTTAGGGTTAGGGTTAGGGTTAGGGTTAGGGTTAGGGTTAGGGTTAGGGTTAGGGTTAGGGTTAGGGTTAGGGTTAGGGTTAGGGTTAGGGTTAGGGTTAGGGTTAGGGTTAGGGTTAGGGTTAGGGTTAGGGTTAGGGTTAGGGTTAGGGTTAGGGTTAGGGTTAGGGTTAGGGTTAGGGTTAGGGTTAGGGTTAGGGTTAGGGTTAGGGTTAGGGTTAGGGTTAGGGTTAGGGTTAGGGTTAGGGTTAGGGTTAGGGTTAGGGTTAGGGTTAGGGTTAGGGTTAGGGTTAGGGTTAGGGTTAGGGTTAGGGTTAGGGTTAGGGTTAGGGTTAGGGTTAGGGTTAGGGTTAGGGTTAGGGTTAGGGTTAGGGTTAGGGTTAGGGTTAGGGTTAGGGTTAGGGTTAGGGTTAGGGTTAGGGTTAGGGTTAGGGTTAGGGTTAGGGTTAGGGTTAGGGTTAGGGTTAGGGTTAGGGTTAGGGTTAGGGTTAGGGTTAGGGTTAGGGTTAGGGTTAGGGTTAGGGTTAGGGTTAGGGTTAGGGTTAGGGTTAGGGTTAGGGTTAGGGTTAGGGTTAGGGTTAGGGTTAGGGTTAGGGTTAGGGTTAGGGTTAGGGTTAGGGTTAGGGTTAGGGTTAGGGTTAGGGTTAGGGTTAGGGTTAGGGTTAGGGTTAGGGTTAGGGTTAGGGTTAGGGTTAGGGTTAGGGTTAGGGTTAGGGTTAGGGTTAGGGTTAGGGTTAGGGTTAGGGTTAGGGTTAGGGTTAGGGTTAGGGTTAGGGTTAGGGTTAGGGTTAGGGTTAGGGTTAGGGTTAGGGTTAGGGTTAGGGTTAGGGTTAGGGTTAGGGTTAGGGTTAGGGTTAGGGTTAGGGTTAGGGTTAGGGTTAGGGTTAGGGTTAGGGTTAGGGTTAGGGTTAGGGTTAGGGTTAGGGTTAGGGTTAGGGTTAGGGTTAGGGTTAGGGTTAGGGTTAGGGTTAGGGTTAGGGTTAGGGTTAGGGTTAGGGTTAGGGTTAGGGTTAGGGTTAGGGTTAGGGTTAGGGTTAGGGTTAGGGTTAGGGTTAGGGTTAGGGTTAGGGTTAGGGTTAGGGTTAGGGTTAGGGTTAGGGTTAGGGTTAGGGTTAGGGTTAGGGTTAGGGTTAGGGTTAGGGTTAGGGTTAGGGTTAGGGTTAGGGTTAGGGTTAGGGTTAGGGTTAGGGTTAGGGTTAGGGTTAGGGTTAGGGTTAGGGTTAGGGTTAGGGTTAGGGTTAGGGTTAGGGTTAGGGTTAGGGTTAGGGTTAGGGTTAGGGTTAGGGTTAGGGTTAGGGTTAGGGTTAGGGTTAGGGTTAGGGTTAGGGTTAGGGTTAGGGTTAGGGTTAGGGTTAGGGTTAGGGTTAGGGTTAGGGTTAGGGTTAGGGTTAGGGTTAGGGTTAGGGTTAGGGTTAGGGTTAGGGTTAGGGTTAGGGTTAGGGTTAGGGTTAGGGTTAGGGTTAGGGTTAGGGTTAGGGTTAGGGTTAGGGTTAGGGTTAGGGTTAGGGTTAGGGTTAGGGTTAGGGTTAGGGTTAGGGTTAGGGTTAGGGTTAGGGTTAGGGTTAGGGTTAGGGTTAGGGTTAGGGTTAGGGTTAGGGTTAGGGTTAGGGTTAGGGTTAGGGTTAGGGTTAGGGTTAGGGTTAGGGTTAGGGTTAGGGTTAGGGTTAGGGTTAGGGTTAGGGTTAGGGTTAGGGTTAGGGTTAGGGTTAGGGTTAGGGTTAGGGTTAGGGTTAGGGTTAGGGTTAGGGTTAGGGTTAGGGTTAGGGTTAGGGTTAGGGTTAGGGTTAGGGTTAGGGTTAGGGTTAGGGTTAGGGTTAGGGTTAGGGTTAGGGTTAGGGTTAGGGTTAGGGTTAGGGTTAGGGTTAGGGTTAGGGTTAGGGTTAGGGTTAGGGTTAGGGTTAGGGTTAGGGTTAGGGTTAGGGTTAGGGTTAGGGTTAGGGTTAGGGTTAGGGTTAGGGTTAGGGTTAGGGTTAGGGTTAGGGTTAGGGTTAGGGTTAGGGTTAGGGTTAGGGTTAGGGTTAGGGTTAGGGTTAGGGTTAGGGTTAGGGTTAGGGTTAGGGTTAGGGTTAGGGTTAGGGTTAGGGTTAGGGTTAGGGTTAGGGTTAGGGTTAGGGTTAGGGTTAGGGTTAGGGTTAGGGTTAGGGTTAGGGTTAGGGTTAGGGTTAGGGTTAGGGTTAGGGTTAGGGTTAGGGTTAGGGTTAGGGTTAGGGTTAGGGTTAGGGTTAGGGTTAGGGTTAGGGTTAGGGTTAGGGTTAGGGTTAGGGTTAGGGTTAGGGTTAGGGTTAGGGTTAGGGTTAGGGTTAGGGTTAGGGTTAGGGTTAGGGTTAGGGTTAGGGTTAGGGTTAGGGTTAGGGTTAGGGTTAGGGTTAGGGTTAGGGTTAGGGTTAGGGTTAGGGTTAGGGTTAGGGTTAGGGTTAGGGTTAGGGTTAGGGTTAGGGTTAGGGTTAGGGTTAGGGTTAGGGTTAGGGTTAGGGTTAGGGTTAGGGTTAGGGTTAGGGTTAGGGTTAGGGTTAGGGTTAGGGTTAGGGTTAGGGTTAGGGTTAGGGTTAGGGTTAGGGTTAGGGTTAGGGTTAGGGTTAGGGTTAGGGTTAGGGTTAGGGTTAGGGTTAGGGTTAGGGTTAGGGTTAGGGTTAGGGTTAGGGTTAGGGTTAGGGTTAGGGTTAGGGTTAGGGTTAGGGTTAGGGTTAGGGTTAGGGTTAGGGTTAGGGTTAGGGTTAGGGTTAGGGTTAGGGTTAGGGTTAGGGTTAGGGTTAGGGTTAGGGTTAGGGTTAGGGTTAGGGTTAGGGTTAGGGTTAGGGTTAGGGTTAGGGTTAGGGTTAGGGTTAGGGTTAGGGTTAGGGTTAGGGTTAGGGTTAGGGTTAGGGTTAGGGTTAGGGTTAGGGTTAGGAGTTAGGGTTAGGGTTAGGGTTA